>NW_014577844.1:102222-113666 GCF_000485595.1 Priapulus caudatus
CGTCAATGTCTGTGATGTTTACAACCATTTGCGTTTATCTTCGAGTTTATAAGTTGAATTAATGAAAAATAAAACACGAAGAAAAAAAAGGTGTGCGTTTTGATAATGCTTAGGTGCGCGTTTTTTCGCACTTCTCGTGATCAATCGAGGCGTGCGATGGCGCGCGAGCGCGATCGCGCACCTTAAAACACAAGGTCTGAGTTTCAGTTATAATATGGATAAATTTGCCCTAAAATGAATATCGTTCGGTTAAATAGCATTTAGGTATAAATATAATTGCACTTTTGTGATTAGCCCTCGGTCTGTATCGTGCAAAATAAATTGTAAAATACGCAACTTTTTCGGGGTGGCAGCACGGTCGCGGGTGTCATGGCGCCGTTCAAATTTCGTAGCGTTGATGTGTAATTAATTATAACAATTAAATTAGGTATCTGATAACAAATACGTGTGGGTATAGATGATTTGTTATACAGTAAGTACAGTTGTATGCAGTAAAATCCTAGAGGCTACTGTCCCTTTAAGATTTACAATGTCTAACATGACATGGCTACCAGGTGCTGACAACATAATAAAAAGCACATATAAAGCAGACTAGACAAAATTAACACACCCAATGACATCGGTGTGAGATCACTGTAGATAGCATAGTACTAAGGAGTGTGCATGTGGTGGAGGGGAACGAGATCAATACGAATAACGAGATCACGAGATAATACGAACGAGATCAAGAAAATCATACAAGGTCGTATCTAGCTTATAAGAACGAGGACATGACAATGAACATAAGCATATTAGCATAAACGGATGCAAAATGATGCATTCAAGTGGTATAAAATAAGCTAAAGAATGTATAAATGTGCGTTCCTCAAGTTGCCAAAAAATATAGGAGTTACAAGACGCAATGTAATATTGCTATTATATAAAGCCCCCACTTGGCGTGCTTATAGAAAATGCATAGTACTCAGGTCCCTGCTATTCCTGCCACTGACAGTCATTTGACTCTTAACAAACGAAGCGCCACCTACAATGACAAGCAGTACTTGTACGTAACATGTATATTTGCCTCGTATCGACCGATCATTCACGCGGTGTTAACACGTGAACTAATACATCCATTCATGTGTCTAATGTCACGACAGATGGTGTGATGGGTCATGCAGCGTTGTTGACCTTGGCTCGCTTCACGAGCGCGACCTCTGCACGCACACGGATCTCCTGTAGTGTGTACTCTTTCAGCAGCCGTCCGTTCTCAAAGACGGTCACCAGCACGTCCTGCGGAAACGCAACGCCGCCGATTTAGCACTACCTTAAAAAGTTTCGATCGCGTGTAGAACAGAACAGAAAAGTGGTGCCTCCCGAGTTGGTGCTTACAATCCGGCACGTTACTCCACCTACTGTGTAGATAGGTTCCTAGAGTGTTTCTATGCAGGAAACTGATGGCAAGGAACAAGTCTATCGACGTCGTCGGCTACAACAGGGAACGCTCTGATTGGTGGAAATTAAATCGAATCAGATCAAGGGTTAAAGTGCCAAGCAGTTTTCTCGGTGGTTGTGACCAAGGACATGTCTCCTTCAGGCGACCTCTAAAATGCTCATCAATCACGTCCGTGTCAACAGTTAGGTCTCACCTTGGAGGGGTCGCCCTTCCCTTCCTGTACGGTGACATACTCATCACCTCTCAGCTCCAGTGTTAGCTTTCCCTTCTTCGACATCTTCCCCTTATCGGTGACTGGGTCCTTGTACACGTTCACCTAGACGAATATCGACGAAAACTTATATCAGCTACGAGACAACCGCAAACGTTCGGAAATCTACAGCGTCGTTCTATTCGTCTGACAACCACAAACGTTCGGAAATCTACAGCGTCGTTCTATCCGTCTGCATCGACCAACAAGCCTCGTCGCATTCAACAACGCATGCGCACTCACCGAACTTCCGCCAACCATTGCATGGCTGATCTTGAAAGCACACTTCTGCGTGTCTCTATCGACCTTCTGCAAGAGGCCGGCACCTTCACCAAACACCAGGTTGTCTGTGCTCCACCCGTTCACCTTCAAGCCTTCTAGAACATCTCCTGCCAAGTGTTGGATGAACATCGAAGACCGTTAGGTGTGCCATGCGAGCACACATCCAGCAAGACCATGACTACGTTCCGATTTTATTAGATAGATCTAACTATATATATATATATATATATATATATAACTCCGTTTTTAGCTCATCTGACGTAGTCAGATGCAGCTTGTAGAATCCCATGATCGTCCGTGCGTCCGTCCGTCAACAGTTGGGCACAAATCTTAACCGCTCGACGTACGGTCACGATATTCGGGGGGGGTCGTGAAAAGGACTCAGGATGACAAATTTGGAGGGTCAAGGGTCAAAGGTCAAGATGTGTAAACGGCCTTAACTTAAGGTATAGGAGGAAATACGGAATTGCGGCACAAATCTTAACGGCTCGACCTATGCTCTTAATATTCGGTGTATAGTGTGATGGGCAGGAAACCCATCACCAGTGAGAAATTGGAGGTCACAGGTAAAGGGCAGTGGGGGAAAGATCAGATATCAGACATTTTCTGAGGACATGGCCTAATGGGCAGAGTGAAAAACATTTTTGTTTCAGCGCAGACCTAGCTACCATTTTTATCACTTTATTGAAAATACCATGAAATGTGCTTTCCAATGACGTGCGAAGAGTAAGTGTCTGATAACCTTTAGACCCTCAAGAGGAGGGTTAAACATGGATTCCTGAACTGCCTCAATGACGTCACAGTGTTGTCATATTCATAGCACATCCATAATCTAGAAACCCAATAAGCCTGGATAGCCGAACGCCTACAGTACAGGCGTCCCGGCTCAAAGGTCGTTGGATCGAATCCCATCTGATTTTTTATGATTTACCTGTTTTCTGTATTTTTCTATCTTTATCCATTTAACTATTTTTTTCCAATTAACGCAACTATTTACATGATTTATTTACAACAATTTAATAACAACAAATAATTTTTACAACAATTATTTATTTATTTTTTAATAGGGTTAGGGTTAGGGTCACAATGCACCATAAAACAGGAGTTTCAGGCACGCGATTTGTATCAACCAATGGGATTTGGGAGGTATGCAGAATGCAGAAGGTTGCTGAAATGATGTGTACGCAACTACGTATCTGCATATCTGCGCCTAACAAAGGTGTCACTACGCACGACTTAAATGTTACGTTTATAACCGTAGCAACAGACCTCAGATGAGCCCAGACGCTCTGCGGCTCTTGTTAGTTACTACTCTCCTTTAACTGCTTTAAGCTAACAAATCAGTTAACAACAAAAATTCTGTTATGCTGCGTTGACTCTTGCAGTGAGCACATGCAATGCAGTGTACTGCTCTGCTTAATTTTGTTCCATTATTGCCAGTCTGGCATCCATTTCTCCATCTTCACAATTCCAAGACTTTTTAGTTCCATAACCAGTTTGAACTCTCCCTACACGATTTCCCCTGACACAATAGACTCCGCACATCAACAATGGATAGGTGGGAAAGCCCAAAAGACAATTTCATTCTTACCTTTAATTATTTTGATTATTGACTTATTTTTTTCTCCAGAATTAATATTGTCACGAGCATGTAATACTTTAATAAGCCAGCGACTAAAAACGGAAATAAATAGGTTAGAGTCAAGCAAGATTATGATGGCCTAGCTTACCTATGGTCTCATGAGTGATTCCATCACCCTGCAAGACTCTGATGTATCTAGGCAACATTTTGTAGCCTTTGCTATTCTTTGTGGAACCAAACTTTGAGCCAAGAATCTCCAGAACCTAATAAAGAAACGAGATAATAACACTATTGGTGGTTTACACTAACTATACTACACTATTACACTACACAATAAATACTGTTAACTCATATAGCTAACAGGAGAAGACTTGCAACCAAAAGATTGACAGAAGCAACCAAGTAAGACAAACAGATTGCTAGCAAGCATGTATATATATATATATATATATATATATTTATACATATACATAGAAAGAGAGATAGAGCAATGCAGAGAGAAAGAGAGAGAGAGATGCATAGAGAGAGAGAGAGAGAGGCGAGACGAGTGCTAGGAGGAAGAGAGACGAGAAGAGAGATGGAAGAGAGAGAGAGAGAGGAGAGAGAGAGAGGCGAGAGAGGAGAGAGAGTAGGGAGAGAGAGAGATGCAGAGAGAGAGAGAGAGAGGGAGACTCAGAGAAACAGAGAGAAATGCAGAGATAGCGAGATGCAGAGAGAGAGAGAGAGAGAGAGAGAGAGAGAGAGAGAGAGAGAGAGAGAGAGAGAGAGAGAGAGAGAGAGAGAGAGAGAGAGCTCAACCGCGCGGTGACAGCGCGTCTACCTTCAGCACGACGGTGAGTGGATCGCCGGAGTCGGGTCGTATCACGAGCAAGCCGCTGCCGTCTCTCGCGACGACAGCCTCATGAAGCTGCTCGCCCCACAGATTCTCGCACGCGCGGTACACGTCGTAGCTGTCGCTGACGCACGCCACCAGACCCGATGGAAACCTCGCCAGCAAGTTGCGGTAGGCTCTCACCTCGCCGTCCCGCCCCCACGCCGTCACCGTGCTGTAAACAAGCGCGCGTGCGCGATCAGTCACTTGAACGGGGAACGCTTGTTTCATGGGGGTCGGTGATCACGATCAGACCCGATCACATGATCTGGCTGTTCGTCTGATTGGATGATCAATTGATCTGCATGATCAGACCCAATCACATGATCTGGCTGTTCGTTTGATTGGATGATCAATTGATCTGCATGATCAGGCCCGATCCAATGATCTGGCTGTTCGTCTGATTGGGTTATTGATTACGATCAGACCCGATCACATGATCTGGCTGTTCATTTGATTGGGTTATTGATCACAATCAGGCCCGATCCCATGATCTGGCTGTTCGTTTGGCTCCACCTGACCTCTTTCCTCTGACCTGGGTCATGACCGAGTTAATCCTGCTGCAATTGTTTCAGCAGACAAATGTAAAGTGAAATAAATACATAAAAAATAAATAAAAAAATCCAAGGCACAGATGATAGAATCCAGCAAACACACCCTAGGAAGTGCCGCAGTGGATCATTGGTTAAATCCTCCTCCTTCTCCTCCTCTTATGAACTTACCTTCCCCTGACAGAATGAATACCCTACAATATCCTGCATATCAGCTTGCTTGCATATACCTGACAATATCTATACAAGCCAGATGTGAGCGTGAATGTATGACCAGCTACCTGTTTTCAGGCATGTGTTTGCATGTAGGCATGTAACTTTGAATAGCACTCAGTATGTGGTAGGTACGCTTTGCCACGAAAAAACGCTAATAATCGGCAATGATCATGGTGAAAAGTTCTGCCCTGTGAAATGCAACCTTCCTTCTGCTCTCTCTCTCTCTCTTTCTCTCTCCTCCTCTCTTTCTCTTTCTTGCCTTATCTCTGAAATTTCAATAATATGCAATACTACCTTGTATATATAGTAGTGACACATTATTCCACTCTCTTCCCTACACTGCCATGACATGCCATTTATAGATGGATGGGGATAGCCCAGGAGGGGGTTGTACCATGTGCTGGAGTCAATGTCATGTGTAGGGATGATCAAGAGTAAACATAGCAATGTCGATTAGGCAATTAAGACATGTCAGAGGATTTGTGGAATGTGGCAAATTACCTTCAGCTTTGAAAACATGTCGAAACCCGATATGCATTAAAAGCCTGGATAGAACCCTGCATACACACACGAACCAGGGGCGGAATTTATTTTTTATTTTTTAAGGGCTACTTTTAATAGAGCCTTGGGGCTATTTTTGAATTTTTTGGGGCCATTTTTTTGTTTTAGGGGCTACTTTTTCGTTGCACGTTTAACTGAATGCATGTTAACATTTTATTACATTTTATTACATTAGACCATTAATGTTATATTGTTAGTGCTATATATTGTATAATAATTTTGTGTCATGATTTATTAATATGTTTGTAATATTTGTAATTTTGTATACTGTATGTAATTTTCACTGCGACCGCGAAAACTAGCTCAACATTCACAGTACCCCAGGTACAACGTGATAGTCGCATTACCGATCTTTGTTAGTCTTTTACATCAATCATAATTCGTAAACAACATACTGTACTGAGCGCCGTGCTGTGGAAAATAAACACCTTTTTACAAACCGTATCAGTCGAAGACTAGTCATACTGAAGCAAGCGATTAGAATCAGTTGATTATTACAGCGCTGATTCGTATAGCGCTGTAACATGCAAGCAAAAGCCGATACGATACCTGTATTCCCTTTCCCACTATGCATTGCGCGTTTATTTACGATAGCAAAAAAATCAAATTCAAACGATCTAAATTAATTCCTGTAAAACGGAAAGCTCGCCGAAAGTGAGGTGAACATGTTAATTCTGTATGCTGCTCCTAGAACAGAAATTTTCGTAGCAGAGATGAGGGCGACGCTGAAGAAAATGGTCGCCCCAAACAATTGGGTTTTGAGGATTTTAGGGGGGTATTTGGGCTCCGCCGAGGGCGAAATCGCCCGTCGCCCCCGGCTATTTCCGACGCTGACACGAACACATATACACACATGCATGCATGCACGCACATACGCGTACACACACATATATGTACAACTTTCCTCCCCTCCCTTCATCCCTTCTTCCCTCCCCCCTCCCTTCATCCCTTCTTCCCTCCCCCCTCCCTTCATCCCTTCTTCCCTCCCTCCCCTCTTTGCCTTTCCATTCCTCCCTATATATACTCTGCTATGCACTCACCTGTGTTCGGTGGCTGGGAGTGAGTGGCCTGCCATCTGACATCCATAGTACTTGCGGGCGCACACCAGTGCCGGCACCGTGTCCGACCCCATAAAGTTCACGAGGTGTCCGCAGCCACCGATGCCTGCAGCCTAGAAAGACAGGTACGTAACAAGAGAGGAGACAGTCAACCATCTTACAACACTCACTCAATCACTACGGTGGGGTAAAAACTATTAGACTTAATCACGGCAGTAGCTGTAATTACAAGCTATAAGCCCTCAACGTTCATGAGGTGTGCAGCTACTACTATTCTCATGGGTCAAAATCCTAAGGGGCCCGCAGGCCTCATGCCCGTATTTTAAGGCTCGAGCCTGACATTTCTAATACTAGCAAGCCCGATGGGCCCATAGAAAATCTAGGTGCACATTCTATTCCTGTAGTGCAGGCCAGCCAACAGTTAAAAAAGAGTACCGAGAGTGAGGACACCAGGGAGGACAGTGAGAATTCTGACAGCTCATTAGTATAGTCACTGAATATGTTCTTTGTATGACTGTAAATAAGCCATTGTAAAAAATCAAAATTTCAGTCTTTTATTTTTTTTTTATTCTGCGGTATCTGCGGAATGATGCAGGCCTGTAATTTGCCTGTCGGGCCTGTAAAATCCCTTACCTACAGGCCCGACGGGCCTGTAAATTTTCAAATTAATTTCTACCCCTGATTCTATTCTATAATACTCGTACAGCTACTAGTATCCTATTCTATAATACTCCTGGGGTATGGCTACTGCTATTCTATTCTATAATACTTCTGGGGTATGACTACTGCTATTGTATTCTATAATACTTCTGGGGTATGGCTACTGCTATTGTATTCTATAATACTTCTGGGGTATGGCTACTGCTATTGTATTCTATAATACTCGTGGGGTATGGCTACTGCTATTGTATTCTATAATACTCGTGGGATATGGCTACTGCTATTGTATTCTATAATACTCCTGGGGTATGGCTACTGCTATTGTATTCTATAATACTTCTGGGGTATGGCTACTGCTATTGTATTCTATAATACTCCTAGAGTATGGCTACTGCTATTGTATTCTATAATAATCGTGGGGTTATGGCCTAATGGCTATTGTAATTCTAGTAATACTCGTGGGTATGCTACTAGCTATTTGATTATTCTAGTAATACTTCTGGGGTATGGCTTACTGCTATTGTATCTATAGATACTTCGTGGATATGGCTATGCTATTGTATTCTATAATACTCGTGGGATAATGGCTACTGCTATTGTATTCATAAATACTCGTGGGATATGGCTACTAGCTTAATGTATTCTATAATACTCCGTGGATATGCTACTGCTATTCGTAAGTTCTATAATACTCGTGGATATGGCTACTGCTTCCTATTCTATAATACTTCTGGGTATGGCTACTGCATTGTATTCTATAAATCGTGGATATTGGCTTACTGCTATTTGTATTCTTATAATACTCGTGGGTATGCTCACTGCTATGTATCTAATAATACTCGTGGATATGCTATGTATTGTAATTTATACATACTGCGTGGATATGGCTACTGCTATTGTATTCTATACATACTCGTGGATATGGTACTGCTATTGTATTCTATAATGACTCGTGGGTAGGCTACTGCTATCTCTATTCCTATAAATACGCGCTAGGGTATCGCTACTGCTATTGTATTTCTATAATACCGTGGATATGGCTACTGCTATCCACTATTCTATAATACGGCCCTAGGTATCGCTACTGCTATTGTATTCTTATAATACTCGTGGGATATGGCTACTGCTATTGTATTTCTATAATACTCGTGGATATGCTACTGCTATTGTATTCTATAATACTCGTCGGGATATGGTACTGGCTAATTGGGTATTCTATACATACTCGTGGATAGTGGCTACGGCTATTCTATTCTATAATACTTCTGGGGTATGGCTACTGCTATTAGTATTCTAATCATACTTCGTGATATCTACTGCTATTGTATTTAATAATACTACTGGTCATGGCTAACTGGCTATTGTATTGCTAGTAATACTCTGGGTATGCTACTGCTATTGTATTTCTATAATACCCTTAGGTATGGCTACTGCTATTGTATTCTCTAAATACTCGTGGATAATGCTACTGCTATTGTATTCTATAATACTCGTGGGCATATGGCTAGCTGGCTATTGTATTTGCTATAATTACTCGTGGGGAATATGGCTCCTGCTATTTCTAATTCTATAATACTCCGTGGGATATGGCCTACTGCTATTGATTCTATAATACTCGCTGGGATCTGGCTACTGCTATTCCTATTCTATACATACTTCTGGGTATAGGCTACTGCTATTGTATTCTATAATACGCCCTAGGGTAATGGCTACTGCTATTGTAGTCTATATAGATCTTCTCGGGTATGGTACTGCTATTGTATTCTAATAATACTACGTGGTAGGCTACTGCTATGATTCTATAATACTCGTGGGTATGGCGCTACTGCTATTGTTATCTATAATAACTCGTGGTATGGCCCTGCTATCCTATTCTATAATACTCCCTGGGATATGCTACTGCTATTCATCTATGTAATACATCGTGGATATGGCTACTGTTTATTATCTGATTTGTATTCTATAAATACTCGTGGGATATTGCCATACTGCTATGTATTCTATACATAATATTCTCCTCCATATATGGGATACTGGGGAGATAGAACAGCATGGTTAAAGCATATTAGATATTTTGTCAGAGCAGAAAATGATGATACTTAAATAACTTTTTTTTGGTTCCAAAAAGGAGACGGAGATAAAATCAGCAACAAGAGTGGAGGAGCAGAAACACGATCGACTACATTTTGGTAAGGAAAATTAGAAAGATCTATGTTAACAGGACTCGTAATGTAATCTCGCCGGGAAAAACGCCATGTTTAACACAACATAGGCTTATGTGTAGTGATCTCAAGATAGCAGGATTCAAGAGAATTAAAAAGAAGAAAGGAGAAAAGAAGATAAAACAATGGAAACTAAAGGAGGAAACTCACAGGAGAGACTTTGAAGAGAATGTGAGAAGGAGAATGGAGAGTAGCAGAGGAGGATGGGAGAAACTTAGAGATAGTATCATAAAGGTTGCTGGTAGAGAAGTATGTGGGGAGACAACAGGGAACTATAGACATAGAAGAGAAACTTGGTGGTGGAATGAAACAGTGCAAAAAGCAATAAGAGAAAAGAAAGAAGCTTACAAGGTATGGCAAAGAAGTGGAGAAGAAGTTGACAGAGAAGTGTACAAGCAGAAGAAAAAGAACGCAAAAAGAGAGGTAGCAATTGCAAAAAGATCAGTTTGGGAAAAATGGACGGAAATTTCAGGAAAATCAAAACAGAAATCAGATCTATACAGAATAGCAAAGCAGATGAAAAGGGAGAGAAAGGATGTCACAGGAGGAAAATATATAAAAGATAGCAGAGGAGATATAAAAGTGGAAGAAAAGGAAATCATGGACAGATGGAGGGAGTACTTCAGTGAGCTACTAAATGAGCAGAACGAATATCAGGTGGAAGAAACAGAAATGGTTGAGGGACCGTTGGAGGACGTTACAGAGCATGAACTGGAAGTAGCTTTGAGAGAAATGAGTAGTGGGAAGGCGGCAGGGCCAACAGGGGTGACAAGTGACCTGGTAAAGGCGGCAGGTAGGGAAGGAATAAGAGAACTGGGAAGCATCGTGAAGGAACTGATAGGAGGAAACGGAATACCAGAAGATTGGAAAAAGAGTTCTACAATACCTATATATAAAGGCAAAGGAGATGCTATGGTATGCGGCAAACACAGAGGAGTGAGGTTATTAGAACATGCAATGAAAATATACGAAAGAGTTTTAGAGAAGAGACTTAGAAAGGAAGTAGACATCGGTAGTTTTTAGTTTCGGGTTTTGCCCAGGTAGGTCCACTACAGGGGCAATATTTGTTTTAAGACAACTGCAAGAGAAATATAACCAGAAGAAAAAGAAGCTGTACCACATTTTCGTGAATTTGGAGAAGGCATTTGATCGAGTACCAAGAGACGTTATAAGGTGGGCCTTAAGAAGGAAAAAAGTACCTGAAAGGATGATGACACCGATTATGTCACTGTATGTGGGAACCAGATCAAGGGTTAGAACGACAGCAGGGACGTCCAAGGAGTTTGACATTGGAGTAGGGGTACATCAAGGCTCGGTATTAAGTCCCTTACTGTTCATCATAGTAATGGATGAGGCAACTAGAAAAAACAGAAAAGGGGTTCCATGGGAGTTAGCGTATGCAGATGACCTGGTATTGACGGCAGAATCTGAACAGGAAGCACTGGACGCCTTTGAGAGTTGGAGAGAGGGGTTAGAAAGACGAGGAATGAAAGTAAACTTGGAGAAAACAAAGATGATGGTAACAGGAAAGGGCTCTGAGCACCATGTGCAGTCAGGAAGATGGCCATGTGGATGCTGTGGGAGAGGAGTGGGAGTACATTCAGTTTTACGCATAGAGTGTAACAAATGGTGTCACCAAAGATGCACAGGCCTAAAAAGTGTAAAGGGAATCCAGAACTTACGGTGCCCGGCTTGCAGAAGAGGGCATGTCAGGGAGGAAGGTGAAAGAGGACTGAGAACTACGGGAGGAAACATA
>NW_014577844.1:113676-132147 GCF_000485595.1 Priapulus caudatus
ATAATACTCGTGGGATACAGCTACTGCTATTCTATTCTATAATACTCGTGGGATACAGCTACTGCTATTCTATTCTATATAATATTTAAGGCTTAAAGCTACTTATATTGCACTCTATAATAATGGGATATGGCCATTATATTGCAGTTTAGAATGCACAGTGGCTCCGCTTCATGTAGCTGGCATGCTATAAATGCCTGTCGATAATTTATAGCTTAATCAGTAACGTTCACGAATAATTAATTGTCCTAGCATCTGTAAAGAATGGCTAGAATCTGCACAGAGCTTCACAGCTGATGTGTTTTTGTGTAACGTAAGTCGAACAGACTTGTAAACAACGTGCGAGATTTAACGCTCGCTCTCTCCGCCTGCCTCACCTCAATGCAGGTGGCGCCTCTGCAGCCGAAGTCGTGAAGCTTGAGTTCGATGCCATCTAGGCTGTCAGCAGTCTCATACAGGTACTTGGCGATTATCTCCTTCTGTGCGCGAGACACCGTCGCGACCGACATCGGGTACCAGACTTGCACGAAGATCGTCTACAAGCATCCATTGGTTCATCAATAACCGCCACAAACTGAAGCCTTTGATTTTATTTCTAGTTCAGCCTTAAATTTTTGTCTTGTGATTACTTGTTGTTATTTTTATGCATTAATGCTTACTACTTTAGCATTACTATTTATTATAATTAATTATCTAATGTTATACAATGACGTCAAATGACATTATCCCATGAGATTTTTTTCGATACTTTGATTGATGGAATTGCTCTCACCATATGATATAGTTTCTCCCTGCAGTAAGCCTAATGGGATGCTATATATAGGAGTGAAGGATACTTGCTGTGCTGTATGATTTTTGCAACTGCTAAATTGCATTATGATAGCACTGACCATGCAAGTACTAATTTGATGAGAAAGCGATAGATTTTCTGTCTACACTGTTTCTATGTCTAGGAGTTAGAGTACATAAAATACGGCTATGGTATGTTTATATATGAAATTATGTATAAAAATGCCAACATTGTTGCAAATGTGCTGGTGGTGCATACAAACCATGTTAGATTTCATTAACCTTTTCCATGTTATAGAGTTCGTAACAATAGCGTATACAGAAGCTCAGTGTTCTCTTGTTTAATAACTGGAGATTTTAGTGCACTCACCTCGAACCATGTTGTCAGCCATGGCACTTGCGGATCTGTGCTCTCCACTGAGAATAGAATGTTTTTTGTTGGTATTACAGATCCTTCAGGGACGGCTCGCACCCTCAGTGGTAGGTAGCCTTTATATTTCTTAAAGAAAGTAGATACATGAACTATCTTCTAGCATAAATTATAACTAACAATTTAATCAATGTGTGAATATAATGTAGGCCCTAATGAGTGAAATTACTAAATAAATTAAAAACTCATTTTATATCATATTAAAATGAAAAAATCATGTGATGCAAATTATATAAGGATTATGCTTGTGTTCAAAATTTAAATATTCAATTTAAGCCTACTATGTGTTGTTAATGAATAACATTTAGCAAACGCACCTCCCAAATATATGTCCAACCTTCTTCATTGAACACTTCTTGAACAAAGTGAAGTTTATAGAATTCTGCTGCTTCTCGGATCATCTGCTTATTCAGAACTGGGCCCACCAGCCATCTTTTTAGAATATACTGAAAAAGAATTCCTATCTGTCTAATTTTATATGTTCTACTCCAATTAACTAACTTGAGTTCAGGGTTCTCCCCAGGATGAAATTGAAACAGGGGGAGAGGAGAGAGGGGAGAGGGAGGTGGAAGGGGGAGGGGGAGGGGAAGAGGAAACTAGGGGGGTACGGAGGCCTGGTCGAATCACTGGCAGCAAGAACAAGTCCGCACCTGCAGCTACAACACACACGCATCTATTGACTATATATAACTAGACAGAGGGCACTCACGGAGAGTGCATACCTCCGCGAGTATCTAACATGTATGTGCTCGCTGGTGGCGGCTGCTGACTGACTCGCCTGCTGCTGACTCGCCGCTCACTGGTGGCTGCTGCTGACTCGCCACTCGCTAACTCCACGCGCTATCGATTCGCCGCTCACTGGTGGCTGCTGCTGACTCGCCACTCGCTAACTCCACGCGCTATCGATCGCGCGATGGCTACACACACACACACACACAAGACCGATTACATGACCTCCGTTGCGCGGAGGTAACAACATTATATATAGTTATATATAACTACTATAACAACTATAGCTACTATAACAACTATAACTACTATAACAACTATATATAACGTTGCTATATATAGTCAATAGATGCGTGTGTGCTGTAGCTGCAGGTGCGGACTTGTTCTTGCTGCCAGTGAGTCGAATGGGAATTCTTGCCGAGGTGGCCCCAGAGCAGCAGCGCCTCCAAAGCTGACTCACTCAGCCTGTTCCTCATATAGCCATTCCCATTAACAACAACAACAACAACAACAACAACAACAACAACAATAATATTGTAACATAAAACAACGATTGAAACGGGGGGGGGGGAGTTTTCCCAAACGGGGCGGGTGCGCCCGGTTTGCGCAACGTAGGGAGAAGCCTGGAGTTGACAAGCATTCATTTGTTTTATGCATGCATCTATGATAATTAGGATATTTTAGTGGGGGTGGAACGAAAAGCCTTTGCATATTATTCAGGATGATTATGTGACATTTGATAATTAACATGATAATTAATTGCAACATTAATCATTATTATTCATATTAATTATTATCATTCATAGATGATCATTATGATTTTATAGCTTCTGAAGAAATAATTATACCCACGTAGATTAAATGTGCAATAAAAAGCAAGCATTCTGCGTAAGTTATGTAGTACCGGGTAATGCATGTCATCTGATGCATTACATATTATTACATAATACATTGTACATAATATGTAATGTGGAATGTACATAATATATTATGTAAAATACATAAATACATTGATGTATTATTACATACATCATTAATAATCAGTATTACATGCATAATTAAATCACCTGTAAGCCAAAGAAAACAGTGGTTGGAAACTTTCCTCCCCTACTCTCAAAATAGCCCCACAGCGCAGTTGTGCCAGGTGGATACTGCTTGTAGTGAGACACCTAAAAATATCAATGCCATAGGAAAGTGATAATTGCAATATTATTAAAACGCGTCATTTAAAATCTACGATGCCCTTGATCCAATGATTCGGAGGGCTTCAGTAGTTTATCAATATTTCTAGCACCAATTGCCTGATTCGAATGCAGAGCCTGCACCCGAAGAATTTGGCAAAGTAGGTAAAGGCATCATTAATCCTAGACGATATAACGACGAAGAGCCAATTATGCTTTCCAGTTCCACGGTGAATTTATAAATCCCCGATTTTCAATCCGATGATTATGGCGTCACCAACTCTGCAGCAGCACCGCGGGTTCGTTTATCGATCATTCAGCAGGTAATATTAATAAGCAACTACCACGACTGCAGTGCATACATAGGCCCTATATATACACCGTCGCCAAGGCGGTTTATGAAGCGGCTTTCCACTTCCAGTCCCACTCCCAGACGATGCTATCGTCGATAAATACACATACCTTATAGGAGTCGGTTTGGAGTATGATGTTCTCCGTAGTTCCTCCCATTCCACAGCCTCCCAGTATAACTTCAGTATTTATTTGTTTTCTATGTGTAGTTTACGTCTCGGGAAACGAATCGGTCACGGAATCGACATGGGTGGTTTGGTGGTGAGTGCCGAGTGGTTGTAAACTTCAGTGAAGGCCAAAAGGTGGCGCCACGCAGCCTCCCTCTAGTGGCCACAGACAGAATTATGGTGATGGTTATGTGTAGACCGGTTTTAATCTAAAGAAATTAGTAATATTGCAACTACTAAAGAGTCGAAGATGTCAGATAAGTGAGTATAGATATGTTAAGATAACTAGAGTTGTGGATAATAACGGAAATTATGTCAGAAAATGGCTCATTTTAGACAAATAAAATTTGTTGTCAAATTGCGATCGGCCCAACCCCTCTCACTGTCTCAGTTACGTTGATACAATGCAGACATGTTGCCGTCAACCGAATTGATGCTATGCGGTCATCGCAGCCGTTCTATAAATAACGCTCCTGTTTGTTTTGTAGCCAAATTGAGCAGGACGTTCAGCGGCCCGAGCAAGAAGAGCTCGCAGCGGGAGATGCTCAGAAGAAAAGGTTTGTTTCCTACAGTACTGTGCCCAGCAATGATTGTGTGTTACTGTGTATGGTATTGGTAGTGTTACTGCTACTAGCAACTTTGTTACTGTTTGTAAGATAGTTTTGTTGTTTTTGCGTTGTGGTTTCGTCTCTTTATATACCTGTATGTAACTTTCTTGAAGTATTCTATAGATAAACCTCAAAGAGAGTAGATTTCTAAATAAATCTGCTTTTTTGTAACCTGTAATTTAGATTTTGTAGAATGTTTTTTTTTAAAGTTATACAGTGAATAGTTGGATTTTTGTGTTTTTGGAGGAATAGAGTAATATAGTTATTGTGTTTTATATAATAATAGCAATATCTTATCTAAGTATACACATAAACAAATGCATGTATGTATGCACATAAAGGTTTTCGCAAGTAATTGCACACATACCCGTGCACACGCACACGCACACAAATGCACATGAAAATTCGTGTCCACATACATGAATCTTGTGGACTTTTACTGTCCGTCAAGCCATTACACCATACCAGGGTGCAAAATTAACGGTAGTCCGGAGTCAAATACTCCCTGATTTACTGTCGGACTCCCTGATTTGACATATGCAGGAGTCCGTGTGACTCCCTGAAAATTCTGCCATACTAACTAGTGCTCATAGGGTCTATGTCCCCCAGGTTACTGCCGGAACGTACCCTGGTAACTATTTAATATGGTTAGGGTTAGGGAGTAGGCGTAGGCGAGGTACGGTCCGGCATATTAGATAGTACCAGGGTACGTTCCGGCAGTACCCTGGGGGACATAGACCCTCTCAGCCTAACTAGCCTCGTGGAATTACCGTATTTTTCCAGCTAATGTCCAAAGAAAATTTAGCAGACGTGCAACCACATAAATCTTAAAAATAAGCACATGCGTTATTGTTAATTTCTTTCATTTTGAACACCAGACTGCGGACTCCCTCCTTTTGAGGGTAGGGAGTTCGTTGGACTCCCGTGTTCAAAAGTGAATTTATACCCCTGCCATACTGTTCTGATTAACAGTTATAGTTGGCAACAATTATACCAATTTTGCATTAATTTTCGAATTGATCAGCATGGTATGCGTACTTCTATTGTTTACCCCATAATAACTTTCAAATTTCTTGCTAGTTCATTTTACCAATGCCTTTTATCGTGTTGCAGCAAAGAGACGGCCAATGGTATTGAGAACCCGTTCAGGCCCGGGGGATCTCTTGACCATGAGGCTGATGTGATACTAGATGCGATCAAACATGGCCGCCCGTTAACACCAACAGGTAGGTGCCATGGTTGAAGGACGTGGTCGACATTGCAGCCAGCGTGACTGAGGCTTTCACAGGCAAAAATTCACCGGGGACCTCTAGACTAAAACCCTAGCAGTTCATATATTCACAGCCGAGTAGATGCCCCGCTGCAGTGTTCCACCACAGTCGTTTCACATTTAATAAAACTGTGACCTAGTCAACTGGGATCCTTTCTTCTGGGAGGCGTACACGACTCTCTGTATGGAGGTTTTCCTGGAGTATAATATCCTACTCTGGTATTTTATCTGCCAAAAACATACAATTTAAAATAGGCTGTTTATGTCTGTAATATAAAATGAAAGTTTATTTGAGTGCCATCAGTGTGTGCTATACACTAATGTTACATATTGCCATATTATAAGCAAATTAAATTTTCGTCCTAAAATGTTTGAGCTACCATAGTTGCTCAAAGACTTCCATATTACAAAATTAAATCTAGTTCAATCAATAAATCGAGAATTTTAATCAAATTACATGTTTGGAAGGGAAGTGGTGTTCTAATAGATAACATACTTAATTTCACACTGAAAGGTTTAGGGTTCGAATCCCACCTTTGTCACTGCTGATGTGCCCTTTAGCTTAATTTGCTTCAGTCAATGTTTGCAAGGATGAGATTTTTCCTCTGCTCCAAGGAACTGATTTAGTTTTACTGTCCCAGGGGCTGACTTTGTAAAATATCTAAATTTAATGAGAAAATTTCAAGGGAAGGGATGAGAACGTGAAAATCTTAATTTCAGTATTCAACCGTACATTTATTCAATAAAAAATGCAGTTTGTGCTGAATTTTGCATGATGTATGCAGGGGTTTGAGGGGAGAATTGCCCATTTGAACCCCTGAGCAGGGCTCTGCCCTCGACCCCGCCTTTTCTCCTCTGAAAATGAAACTCTTCATTATCACATCTGCCGTAGAAATGCATTTATTCACCGGTGCGAGGCTAACAACTCTGTTACCTACAATGCACCACAGTTTCCGATGGCCTATGGCTGCTCGATAATTGGATTCGAGTGACTAGGTCATTAGAGAATGCGGTGTTAGTAGCGTGCGGCCGTTAATACGTGCGTCGCCATGATTACTGCCACTTCGTTTCCGTTACTAGGTGACATGCCGGTACAGGAGGAGATGATTGGCTGGAGCGCGACATCAAATGTGAGTTCCGCACCACCTGGTGGCCACGGCGATGCAGTCGACACAAACCAGGTTCAACTGAAGGACGGTCAGACGGCGGAGGTGAGAGCAGATCACAACGACAGCGATGTTCCTGCCACGAGGGGGCGCCGCGGGCCGGTTTCCGTCGAGTAAACGTTTGACGCGTCAATCGTGCTATGTCATGCACACCGCAGTACTCTCACACGAGCCTTTTCGCCATCTCGAGAGTTCACGTATTCGCTTGTTTCAGGTTGAGGGCGGCGTCGTGACGCCGGCGGGCGGCGGGGCCGAGCAGGCGGAGAAAGTCACCATCGAGAAGAAACCGAAGAAGTGCTGCACGATTCTGTAGTGCGCGAGGGTCGTCGTCGGGGTCACACAGAGGTCGCCAGGGTCATGCAGGGGTCGAAGGACCTCCGTGACTACTGCGGGCTCGACGACTCTACCCCCTACACTTGAAATTAAGAGAGACACGTAGCCCCCTCGAGTAGCCAGAGGGGACTAGTCCGCAGTTAGCGCTTTCCACGATTCGTAAGGCAGAGGCAATTTCTTTTAGGGAAAAAAAGCTCTCGGCTCAAGAGCCGGGGTCGAGCGAGGCGGCGCCATGGCAACCGCATCCTCCGTTCGGAATTATCTCGCGACCGTTAGATGCGTGCAGCGAGCGCCGCTTCCATACCAACTCAGCATCCAATTAGCGCCGGATTTTACGCGAGGCAGGCATTTCTGTTTTCCGGCACCAGATGCCTCTGCATGCTTATGCAAGTTCATTCTCGTCCAACATCACTACCAGTTATCAGCGCGACGCCTCGTCGCACGCACACGGATGGCGCCTGCATGGCAGCGGGTCACTCAATCAGTACCGATGGCCTAACTACTAACTAGTGTCGTAAAACTAACGATTAGTCAGTCCGGCGAGCGCGCATGCGCCTCTCTCCGGCAGTTTTTTCGCGTGGGCCGGGTCGTATATACGGCGAGCGCATTTTACTTCTACGACGCCCGTCGTATGCTCATTTTAAGGATAGCAGAATATCGGCTGCGAGCGCGACGCGGCTGCGGTAACCACGGCAATGGTGTCTTCGTCACGGCACCTGCGCAAGTGCGGCTGCAACCGTTGTCACGGCAGCCGTGACCGTCGCCGCGTCGCGCACGCGCCCAGTTGTAATCTCGCTCCTCGCGAGAGTTCCTCACATCTTGTATTTTTTCATTATTTATTTTTCTGTTTGTTATCACATGTACGTGTACGATCGTAGGTGTGTCGCACGCGCCGGCACGAGTGTTGGCAACGTGACGGGAGATGCGTAGATTGTCTAGCTAGCATAAGGAGATTTTCGCTGAGGATCGGGTCTGTGGCGGGGTTTTTAACAGTATTGATTAGTCGATTACTCATTAGTTTTGTAAAGGTTGCCGAGAATAAATTGCGTTTGTTGCGTAACGAGGAAACAGGACAGGGCTAGACCTAGGATCAGTGGGAAATTTGTTGTGTACACTATTAGCATTTTTCAACATGGTGCTGTTTTCTGATCGTTGCATGTGTCTGATTGTCTCTTTTATTGTACCTGTGAGTTGAAAGTTTACTCCCCCCCTCCATGATTTTTCTCGCCAGAATGAATCGGGTGTAAGCAGCATGCAGGAACATTTTAAAGTTTGTAGAAGTGTGTATTGTCTAGAGTTTTTACTGACAATTTTACTCTATACCATGGCTTTCCAATTTGCAGCTGAACCGTCGCGCTGCTCTTTGTGCTGTGAGTTTGCACGTAGATGGCGCTAGTAGTCTGCTTGCACTCTTGTTTTGCACTGGTAGTCTAATCCGCTTTGTGTGCGTTTTTAGATGGCTTCGTATTGCATTTTATTATTATTATTATTATTATTATTCGTAATATACGATCTGATTTTATATTTTATTATGACTCTCTGAATCTGAGCACGTTTCTCTGAGATACTGACGCGGTTGTAACGGTGCAGCATTGCCGCGTCTTGTCTCACGAGCCCGATGCCAACGGGTCTCCGCGACGGCCGTCGCCGACCCCCCCCCCTCAGTCGAGACATTGAGTTGAGACGTCAATACATAAAGGTTGTGACGTGTTAAGGCTGCTAGTCTAGTCGAGACAGAGCCGAGACGTCAATACATTAAGGTTGTGACGTGTAGTTGCTGCGAGTCTAGTTGAGACTTCGAGCCGAGACATTGAGTCGAGACGTAGGCACTCACATTGGCGATGGGTCCGCCGCGGAGCCGCCCACGTAGTGAGCATAGTAGACGCTAGTTTTGTAACGGTAGAAGGCGGGTAGACTCAACTTGCGACACGGCGGCTGAGAATTGAGAGCATGAGAGCGACGGCGCACGTGCACCCGGGGACCGATCGAGCTTCTCTCTCGCGTCGAGTCCTCGCCGGCGTTTGCGAGGCAAAAACCCATGCCGAAATCCGGTCGGGAGCGATTTGAAAAGAAAGATTCGCTGCCGCGATTGTCGCGTGGAGGTTTGCGCGAGCGGTCGTCCCACGAACGAGGCGTCATCTTCCGCGCGCCTCATCGATGTGATGTCTGCGGCTAGCAAACTGTTGTACTTAGTTGCCGCTCGTTTCGTGTTAGAAGCAACGTGGCGACGGCACTGCCAAATTACCGCACGCGCGTCGTCGTGGTGTGTCCAGGCGTGACGATTTCGTCGCGACTTGAAGGCATGGATTGTTGATGAGGTGTACGGACAGGTGTCGTTTGATCGGCGGGACGGATGGCTCGACGAACGGCGCAGTCGCGGCGCGTTTCTTTTTATGTCGCTGTCGGCAGCTGTTTTTTGAGTTTCCCCTTCCTCAGTGTTTTTTACCTGGTTAGTGTTTAGTTGTAAATACATTTGTGTCGTCATTCTATCAGCATCAGCTCAGTTTTAAGCCAAGTGTGCAAAATAAAAACCAATATACGAAATAAAATTGCGTTTTTTTTCTGTCATCACTCTGCTTATCCTGGTCACTGAACAAGCAACAGCAGTAGCTGAAATGGCTTCAGGAATAGTAGTAACAGCAGCAGCAGCAGCACCACCACCACCACCACCACCAGCAGCAGCAGCAGCACCACCACCACCACCACCACCACCACCACCAGCAGCAGTAGCAGCAGCAGCAGCAGCAACAGTAGTAGGAATAATGATAGTAGCAGTAGCAGCAGGAAAAAAATACAGAAAGCCTTTCTATGATACCCATAAATTATTATTTTTAAACAAGTTCGTGGAAAACGTACAGGATGGATTATTGCACATTACCAGCTGATAACCACCACAGATTACTGACGTGTGGAATCTTTGATTAGACACCGACTTACATCACATTACGCCAACCCTCTCGGTTGGTAATTAGTAATAAATACGTTGCTACAAACTATCAGTCCCTGACTGACGTTTAGCGTTCACGATACCAACGCCGACACAACTTAACAATTTGTCTTAACAACACCATTGAGTCTCCAAGTGCACAATAAAGGTAGAGCGGCTAGTGCCACTCACAAACCAAGATCTCATGAAAGACTGACAGATCGCATTAGCTGCTTCACAATAGGATAAAATGTTCCATTAATAGAGACACTCCCTCCTCAGCGCTATAAAAACGTAATGACGGCACACACACGCGCTCACAAGCCTCAACAATAACACCTAAACAAGCGAAGGACATTCCTGCAGCTTTTCCTGTCACCAGGGGGCGTCACCACAATCATGACGATAAAGCAGGATCCCAACTCCAACCTAACAACAGAGAGCATCGCTGCTCACCAGGTGGTGTCGCTGCTCACCAGGTAGCGTTGCTGCTCACCAGGTGGCATCCCTGGTCACCAGGTGGCGTCGCTGCTCACCAGGTGGCATCCCTGGTCACCAGGTGGCGTCGCTGCTCACCAGGTGGCATTGCTGCTCACCAGGTGGCGTCGCTGCTCACCAGGTGACGTCGCTGCTCACCAGGTGGCGTTGCTGCTCACCAGGTGGCATCCCTGGTCACCAGGTGGTGTCGCTGCTCACCAGGTGGCATTGCTGCTCACCAGGTGGTACAGTTACTCACCAGGTGGCGTCGCTGCTCACCAGGTGGTACAGTTACTCACCAGGTGGCGTCGCTGCTCACCAGGTGGTACAGTTACTCACCAGGTGGCGTCGGTGCTCACCAGGTGGCGCTGTTAATCAGGGATCACCTCGGGCAGGTTCTGTATCGTGACGCCATTGTGGTGGCGTCCAGACTCCGCCCAGTCGACGGACAGCGTCGCGATGCGTTCGTACTGCGACGCTGCATGCGCCCGCTGCCGCCTCACGCACAGGAAGACGGCCGCCACGCCCGAGAGCACGCCGAGCGTCGCCACGACGATGACGACGTACTGCATCGTCTGCTGAGAGATGCTGCGGAGGATGCTGCCGCTGCTGCCGGCGGCGTCGGCAGCGGGAGCGGCGGACGATGACGTGATGCCGACGCACGTCCGGTAGCCGCGCCCGCGCGTCTCCGAGATCGCACACAGCATCCGCGTCACGCACGCCGCGTCGCACCGCCGCGCCGCGCCCACGACGTGCCCCACCAGGTTGCGCTCGTAGTACGCGCGGAAGAGCGCGTCGCCACCGGTGGGCACCGCCAGTCGCTCGTAGAGACGCGAGAGGGCGCCGGTTGTCAAGTCGGCGATCGAGTAAGCCGCCGTCGCGCGATACTCGAGCCGCCACACGGGCAGCGGCAGCGGCGTGGCAGAGATGGTGGTCGCGGGTCGATGGTAGATGGTGAGATGGGAGAGTGGCGTGCCATCGCTGCTGCGCATCACCCCCGTGCTGCCACCTGGTGTCGATGATCTCGCGTCAAGCGTGGCATTTGAGTCGTCGCTCGTCGGCAGCCGTGTGATCGCATAGGCGGAGCTACTGTTCACCTGCAGAGCAGAAGGTTGTAGGTGATGTCAGGCCATCACAGTGCAATCACAGTGCAGATGAGTGTAATAGGGAAGGTTTGTGTACCTATATGCATGCCCAAGTGTGCCCAGGTGTGTGTGCACTGGCGCCCACAGGTCTTATGAAAGTAGAAGCACAGAAGGATAAAATCCTCAGTGATAATAAAAAGCAAGCGCTGTAGGCGCGCTGCATGCTAGGGGGGTCTGGGGGCATGCCCCCCTGAAAATTTTTGAATGGTAGACGTCTGGAGACGCAATCTGGTGAGTCTTGCGAGAGAGATTTAGGAACAAAATGTAGGAACAAAATTGTTTAACCCAAAATTTACTGGAAGCACTGTGCTTCCAGTGCTTCTATCTGGGGGCGCCACTGTGTGTGTGACCAGTTGTGCAGCCAAATGTGTGACCAGGTGTGTGCAGTCAAGTGCGTGCAGTCTGCTGCGTGCAGGCAGGTGTGTGCAGCCAGTAGCCGGGGTGCCTTAACATTACCGACTAACCAAGTGTTGACTTGTTTTTCGACGAGACGAGAAGTAGACGATAGTCAGACAACATAACGAGATCATATCAGGTAACATCGACTAAGGAAGCAGTAAGCATCATAAGATTCACCAGGCAGTGGTAGGTGATACGTCTGCGTGTGCTGCGTGTGCCCATGCACGCGTGTGTGATTGTGTGTGATTGCGTATGTTCATGTGTGCGTGTGCGTGCTGGCGTGCGTGCGTTCGTGTCCCTGCATGCGTTCGTGCGTGCATGCGTGTCAGTGTGCGAGTTCTTCCCGGTTTACGCGCCCATCAAACACACAAACAGGTCGTCGGGGTTAGATTTTAGGGAGCAGGATGGTCAGTGGGGTTGGATGAGGGCCGGTCAATGGGGTGAGATGCGGGATGGTCAGTGGGGTTAGGTGAGGGTTGGTCAGTGGGGTTAGGTGAGGGTTGGTCAGTGGGGTTAGGTGAGGGTTGGTCAGTGGGGTTAGGTGAGGGTTGGTCAGTGGGGTTAGATTAGGTCCGGTCAGGGGGGTAGCAGTGGGGTTGACCGGTCATTGGGGGTCTTGGTCACTCACCTGTGTCAGGTTGAGCATGTACTGTGAGTAGTCGAGCATTGAGCAGTCGTCGCGGCGGTAGCTGTAGAGCCGCACGGACGGGTTGACCGGCGCCGGCCCGTGATACGGCGTCAACGACGGCGCCGTGAACGCACTGCCGACCACCTCACCTGCAGCATGAACATGTGTGAACAACTTACACATGGAACAATCGCAGCATGAACATGTGTGAACAACTTACACATGGAACAATGTGCAGATGGAATATGTGTATCATGAACATTTGTATATAATTATATATATATATATATCCTATTATCTACTCCTGATATATATATATATATATATTATATATATATATCTTATGTACATACTCTATTATGTACTCTTGATATATATATCAGGAGTAAATAATCTCAAAAATCTGATATGTGTATATATAATATAAATACGCGTGTGCGTGCACGCGCATATGCGTGCGTGCGTGGGAGAGAGAGAGACTAACATTGTCGCCTGTTCGCGTAAACAGATACATGGAAGGATTGACGTAAACAACACGACTTCACATGCTCTCCGTGCAAGCTTGCAATGTAGCCGCTGCAGCCGGACCTCTACCATTAACTCAGCTTTACCCCTGCAGCAGCGCATCACAGATAAATCGACGACAAGATCGCACCGTTTTCTCGTCGGCAGTAAATCGCAGCGCGCACCACCTCGTGTCGTATTCAACGTCGTCTGCCTCGTAACTCACTCCCGCCCGCAGGCGCTGCCGCATGAATCATGCTGTCTCCGCATTGGTTGTTCGTTCTTCATTGCGTTGTTCATTCTTCGTTCGTTGCGTTGTTTATTGCGCTGTTCATTCTTCATTGCGTTGTTCATTATTCGTTCGTTGCGTTGCTCATTGCGTTGTTCATTGTTGATTGCGTTGTTCATTCTTCATTGCATTGTTCGTTCTTCGCCGTGATCAGCGCCGCATAACTAATCTCTGCTGCGACCGTGAAAGTCGTCTTCTGCATGTAATTTTGTATACCGTCGTCTTCCTATATTATCACGCGCACTGCCTCCAAGAGACGTCTCCCAAGGACGTCTCCCAAGGACGTCTCCCAAGTACGTTTCACAAGAAGATCTCCCAAGAAAAAGCTCACAAAAACATCTTTAAAGAACGTCTCCCAAGGAAGTCTCAAAAGAACGTCTCCCAAAGGTCGTCTCATTAAAAACATTTCCCAAGGACGTCTCATTAAAAACATCTCCCAAGAACGTCTCCTTGAGAATGTCTCTTAAGGACAAGGACGTCCCCTTAAAAACATCTCCCAAGGATGTCTCCTAAGGACGTCTCCCAAGGACGTCTCCTTAAGAAGATCTCCAAAGCACGTCTTCCAAGTACTTCTGTCAATGGCGTCAGGGCTTACTCGTGAGCTCGCCGTAACATTTATCGAAAAACATTTTAATGAAAAAAATTCTGCAAGCTGCACAAAACGCCTCGCAAAGCCTCGCCTCCATCCCGAAAAAAAAAAAAAAAAAAAAAAAAACACCCCAAAAAAAAATTCTGCAAAAGTTCCAGAAAAGTCAACAAAAAAAAAAAAATAGCCTCGACCGCCATCCGGGGGGGCGCAAGAAAATGCCGGACTAGGACTAATGCGTATACGTGCACGAGGAAAACTAGCGCTGAACTTAAAATGGATAATTGCCCGCGTGCGTGTGAAAGCTGCGACGTCAATGTGGAAGGCAATAACGACGTCAGCCACGCGCTGATATACGGTAACACACACACACACACGCGCACGCACGCACCGGCAGCCACGACACACACGCACGCACGCGCGCGCACACACGCACGCACACGCACACACACACACGCACACGCACACGCACGCACGCACGCACGCGCGCGCACACACGCAGGCACGCACACGCACACACACACACGCACGCACGCCACGCACGCACGCTCACACACACACGCACACACACGCGCGCACGCCTACGCACGCACGCGCGCGCACACACGCACGCACACGCACACGCACACGCACACGCACACACACACACGCACGCACGCACGCACGTACGCACGCACGCACGCTCACACACACACGCACAATCACGCACACACACGCACGCACAATCACGCACACACACGCACACATACGCACGCACATACGCACACACACACGCACGCACACGCACACACGCACGCGCACACATACAATAATGAGAAAATGAACAGTAACCCGAGTGAGTGAGAGACACCGGTGCAGTTCAGAAGCACAATCAGTGCTGATGAAGCTTATCATCTTGACGAGAAAAGCGAATGCGAGCCCGAGGGAAATCACCGCATGTCGGTATATAACATGAGAGAGACACACGAGAGAGACCCCGCTGCGTGACGCACGATGTACACCATCGCGCATGCGCACCACACACCTGACAACATCTACAGCTACATCACGCATGCGCACCACACACCTGACAACATCTACAGCTACATCACGCATGCGCACCACACCACCTGACAACAATCTAAGCTACAATCGCGAATGCGCACCACCACACCTGACAACATCTACAGCTAACATCACGCATGCGCACCACACACCTAGACAACATCTACAGCTACATCACGCATGCGCACCACACACCTGACAACATCTACAGCTACATCACGCATGCGCACCACACACCTGACAACATCTACAGTACATCACGCTATGCGCACCACACACCTGACAATCTACAGCTACTCCGCATGCCACTACACCTGACAACATTTACAGCTACATCACACACACATTGGCAGCACGAATAATTTACGCCGCAAAAAAAATCCGGGAATCGAAAGTAGCAGTTTCGCTTACCCCGGAAAAACGACATAAAAAAACAAACAACAACAAAACATTCGAAAACACGCGTTTTTCTTTAGGGACCACTACAAAAAACAACTCTGGGGCACACCACTGTGAACTTTAGACGCACATTAAAAAAGTACCGATACAGAGATGGTAACGCGACAATTCCTTGAGCGGAACGCTCTTGCTATCCGGTAGAGCTCATGTATACGCACAGCACACTGAGAGAGTGAAATGCATGATGCTATTGCTCACCGAATTCGTCACGGAAAAGACGGAAGCTGTCCGTGTGCCAATGCCCGTAGAACTGCCCGCGATCACGTGACGATATCGGCCAATTCATGTTCAAGAAAATCGTTCGTTGAATCTCGGATAGAGTGCTCCAGCATCGAGCTGCCAGTCTGCGTATCCGGGAGGAATGTGGCCAATTGATGAAAGCCTGCCAAAGCGGAGAGACAACAGATAAACAACAACAACCAACAACAATAAACGACGACGACGACAACAACAATAACGACGACGACGACGACAACAACAACAACAACAACAACAACAACAACAACAATAACGATGACAACAACAATAATAATGACGACAACAACAATAACAATAACGATTGACGACGACGACAACAACAATTAACGGATGACGACGCAACAACAATCAATAATGACGACGACGACAACAACAACAACAACAACAATAACGACGGCGACGACGACGACAACAACAACATACTAATGCACTAACAAGTGCCGCAAGAGCGACAGCGCTCAACTGACGTGTACATGTATCCAGGTATTCATCTAATAAACTCACTGGCAACCGAATCAAGTGCGCCTCCTGCCAGCGCGTTCGCGTCAGAGCATATATCTAAAGGCTTTGCTACAACCTTTACTCTCTATCTCTCTGCGTATCTGTGCACAGTAGGCCTATAAGTGATATAATATCGGAAAGTCCAGCTGTGCTATTTAGGTCATAGAAAAGGGGTATAAAATGGCCGAGGCGCGCTTAGGAAAGTTACATGATTAATGTAAACACGCGTGCGTTTTTAGTTTTTGCACTAACACAAACATTGCAAAATATTCAAATAACCACAATCATATTTGTAAATGTTTCTGCAAACGAAACGCACATGTGTAAATTGAAGTACGATGTTAGTGAAGAGAATTATAGATCAAAAAACTAGACTAGTCCTATCCGAACTCATGTTATATAATAGGCAACTTATACCCCTCTTATCTGATCTCAATTGTGGCGGCGGGGACTTTCCGATATGGCTTATTAGCGCTACGCCAGACGACCGCATGGCCTAGCATGGTAGGTTAGCCACCGATCACAGGACCGCTGAAGGGAGAAGAGCAGCAGACAGGTGCAGCAGCAGCATCTTAATGACGAACGTGCGCGAAGACTAGAGAGAGCTACGTATGACGGTAGAGAGAGAGAGAGAGAGATATGTGAGAGAGAGCGAGAGCGAGAGAGGGGGAGAGAGTGTGTATGAGAGAGAGGAGAAGGAGAGAGAGAGAGAGAGATAGAGAGAGAGACGAGAGAGCGAGAGAGAGGAGAGAGAGAGAGAGAGACAAAGAGACAGCAGAGACAGAAGAACAAAGAGAGAGAGAGAGAGAGAGAGAGAGAGATGAGAGGAGAGGAGACGAGAGAGAGAGAGAGAGAGAGAGAGAGAGAGAGAGAGAGAGAGAGAGAGAGAGAGAGAGAGAGATGAGAGAAGAGAAAGAGAGAAAGAGAGTAGGGCCTTTCTCGTATAGTGCCTTTTTACGTTTTCCGTTACGCGCACGTGCGTGATGCGCGTTTTATTCAAGGGTTATGTATCCCCCTATCAATACGCCTAGCTGATAAGCCAGCAGGGGTTAATAATGACAAAGGTTGACAGGGTCATTATTAATAACCCTGAAGCCAGTAATCATGCGTAGCTTTTAGTAGAGTTACTATATATATATATATTATATATATATATATATATATATAATATATATAATATAATACATACATATGTGTGTGTGTCTGTGTGCATGTGTGTGTACTGCTACTTTTCTACAAATATAGGAGCGCGCCTAATGAACCACTTGATGAAAAATATCGACTATCGTGCGGCGCGGGTCCGATAAATGGCGCTAAGCTCGGAGCAGCGCTGTTAAAATTTAATCGCTCCTGATTATTGAATCGTATAGTAAACGGTTACGATGTAAACGTAAAGGATGCAGATGAAGAAGGGATACACAGACGATCGCCCCCACCACCACGAGGCCCTATCGTCTGCTAATGTCCCCTCACTATACCCTTCAGTGTAATTAGTGCAGTAGCGCAAGATTAACCCGTTTTAGAGTGCACCGTACACTAGTATATGCCGTAGCACTAGAGAACGCGTCAGACAAACTGACTGATACAGCTATTTATTATGCTGTCGTGTGCTATAAATCGTCGTAGCCCTCCTCTATAGCTATACCAGCAGAACAGAGAGAGAGAGAGAGAGAGAGAGAGAGAGAGAGAAGAGAGAGATAAGAGAGGAGAGATAGATAGTGGTGAGAGAGAGAGAAGAGAGAGGGGGGGGGAAAGAAGGGGAGAGGGAGATAGAAAGAGATCGGGAGGGAGAGAGGAACGAAGGTGGATGGGGAAGGAGAAGAGCTCCGACACACGCTAGAACACGAAAGGTTGCTGCAGTGTGTAATAACAAGCCGGCGTGTAGGGGCGGTCACCTCGCACTGCGCGCACCTCATTATATATATATATATATATATACTATAATTCTGGCTAATCTTGTGTGTGTGGTGTGTGTGACTGGTTGTGTTTGTTTGATCTCAGATGTTCTCCGTGATTTTTCACTCAGTAAAAATCAATCATCACGTACGTGGGAATTATTTCCGTGTCTTTTCCACTGCCGTAGCGTTAGTCTGAGGAGTTCGTTTCATAAACCGAGATTTCTGGGTTCGAATACTCAGCTGGTGGGAAAATTTTCTCCTTTACTTTTTACTCTTTTCTATACCTATAATTTGGCTATCTTGTGTGTGTGTGTGTGTGTGTTTGTTGTTGAT
>NW_014577844.1:132172-139554 GCF_000485595.1 Priapulus caudatus
TAATAAATTGTAACTATAACTTGTGTTTCTATAAATAAATTGTTACTTTTGTAAATTAATTTTATACTTTGTAAAATGATTTAATGCATTGTAAATTGATTTGGGATTCTAGCTTTAAATTCTTTAGAAATGATTTTTGAGGGTAATGGCTTGCCATAATTGCTCACCGAATTCGTCACGGAAAAGACGGAAGCTGTCCGTGTGCCAATGCCCGTAGAACTGCCCCGCGATCACGTGACGATATCGGCCAATCATGTTCAAGAATCGTTCGTTGAATCTCGGATAGAGTGCTCCAGCATCGAGCTGCCAGTCTGCGTATCCGGGAGGAATGTGGCCAATGATGAAAGCCTGCAAAGCGGAGACAACAGATAAACAACAACAACAACAACAATAACGACGACGACGACAACAACAATAACGACGACGACGACGACAACAACAACAACAACAATAACGATGACAACAACAATAATAATGACGACAACAACAATAACAATAACGATGACGACGACGACAACAACAATAACGATGACGACGACAACAACAATAATAATGACGACGACGACAACAACAACAACAACAACAATAACGACGGCGACGACGACGACAACAACAACATACTAATGCACTAACAAGTGCCGCAGAGCGACAGCGCTCAACTGACGTGTACTGTATCCAGGTATTCATCTGATAAACTCACTGGCAACCGAATCAAGTGCGCCCTCCTGCCACCGCGTTCGCGCTCAGAGCATATATCTAAAGGCTTTGCTACACCTTTATCTCCTATCTCTTGCGTATCTGTGCACAGTAGGCCTATAAGTGATATAATATCGGAAAGTCCAGCTGTGCTATTTAGGTCATAGAAAAAGGGGGTATAAAATGGCCGAGGCGCGCTTAGGAAAGTACATGATTAATGTAAACACTCGTGCGTTTTTAGTTTTTGCACTAACACAAACATTGCAAAATATTCCAAATAACCACAATCATATTTGTAAATGTTTCTGCAAACAGAAACGCACATGTAAATTGAAGTACGATGTTAGTGAAGAGAATTATAGATCAAAAACCTAGACTAGTCCTATCCGAACCATGTTATATATAGGCAACTTATACCCCCTCTTATCTGATCTCAATGTGGCGGCGGGGACTTTCCGATATGGCTTATTAGCGCTACGCCAGACGACCGCATGGCCTAGCATGGTAGGTAGCCACCGATCACAGGACAGCTGAAGGGAGAACAGCAGCAGACAGGTGCAGCAGCAGCATCTAATGACGAATGTGCGCGAAGACTAGAGAGAGCTACGTAGACGGTAGAGAGAGAGAGAGATAGTGAGAGAAGAGCGAGAGCGAGAGAGGGGGAGAGAGTGTGTATGAGAGAGAGAGAAAGAGAGAGAGAGATAGTGAGAGAAGAGCGAGAGCGAGAGAGGGGGAGAGAGTGTGTATGAGAGAGAGAGAAAGAGAGAGAGAGATAGTGAGAGAAGAGCGAGAGCGAGAGAGGGGGAGAGAGTGTGTATGAGAGAGAGAGAAAAGAGACAAAACAACAATTAGACAAGAGAGAAAGCGAACCAGTGAAAAGAAACAAACATGCAGCAAAAACGACAAGACAGGACTATCAAGAGGAGAACAGTACACAATAAAAAGAGAACACACGAAAACCAGAGAGAAACGAAGAATAAAAAGCAAAGCACAAAAAGACGAAGCGGAACGGGACGATCAGAGTAAAGGCGAGAGCAAAAGACCGCGAAGCACGGCAAAGAGGACAATAGACACATAGGAAGAACCCACAAGAACAAGGAGAACGAAGAAAAGAAGCAGAGGGAAAACATGCGAAAAAAGACAGTAAGCTGAACGCAAAAGGAAATGGAGAGAAGGACAGCAACCGGAGGTGTAACCACAACAAGGAGAATAAGAGAAAAAAAGAGCCCTGGACGAGGACCCAATGTATAGGAAGTCGAAGAGGATCAAACTCCGGAGACTGAAAGGGGAGCGGCGCGTTTCACTCAGAGAGAAGAGAGAAAGAGGGAGAGAAAAAGAAGAGGGAGAAGGAAGGAAAGGAAAAAGAAGGAAGAAAAAGAAGGAGGGGTTAAAAGGGGGGCCTTTCTCCGGGTATAGATGCCCCCTTGTTTTTTTACGAGTTTTTCCCGTTTAACAACGCGCACGTCGTTTGGATGCGCCGGTTCTTTCTGTGACGATTTCAAAAGGGGATGTTGGAATCCCGCCGCCCCCCCCTTATCAATAACCGGCCCCCGCCTAAGGCATGCCAGGATAAAGCCACAGGGGTTAATATAAATGAACCAACAAAGGGTTTTCTCTTGACCAAGGGTCCATTATTTAACCCCTGAACGCCAAGTCAAATGCAATGCGTACTTTCTATAGTAGAGTCTACTTATCATACCTAGTATTATTACGTTATACCCTCTCACCTGATCATATAGATATATAGCCCACCGGGCTATATATTATAAGTAATATATATATACATACATATGTGTGTGTGTCTGTGTGCATGTGTGTGTACTGCTACTTTTCCTAACAAATTATAGGAGCGCCCTAAGATGAACCACTTGATGAAAATATCGACTATCGTGCGGCGCGGGTCCGATAAATGGCGCTAAGCTCGGAGCAGCGCTGTAAATTAATCGCCTCCTGATTATTGAATCGTATAGTAAACGGTTACGATGTAAACGGTAAGGTTGCAAGAATGAAGAAGGGATACACAGGACGATCGCCCCACCACCACCGAGGCCCTATCGTCTGCTAATGTCCCCTCACATAAACCCTTTCAGTGTATTACGTGCAGTAGCGCAAGATTACCGTTTTAGAGTGCACCGTACACTAGTAATATGCCGTAGCACTAGAGAACGCGTCCAGACAAAACTGACTGATACAGCTATTTATTATGCTGTCGTGTGCTATAATATCGTCGTAGCCCTCCTCTATAGCTATACCAGCAGAACAGAGAGAGAGAGAGAGAGAGAGAGAGAGAGAGAGAGAGAGAGATAGATAGAGAGAGAGAGATATGTGGTGAGAGAGAGAGCAGAGAGAGAGGGGGGGAAAGAAAGGGGAGAGGGAGATAGAAAGAGATGGGAGGGAGAGAGAACGAAGGTGGATGGGGAAGAGAAAGAGAGCTCCGACACCACGCTAGAACACGAAAGGTTGCTGCCGTGTGTAATAACAAGCACGGCGTGTAGGCGGCGTCACCTCGCACCTTGCGCACCTCATATATATATATATATATATATACTATAATCTGGCTAATCTTGGTGTGTGGTGTGTGTGACTGTGTGTGTTTTGTTGATCTCGATGTTCTCCGTGATTTTCACTCAAGTAAAAATTCAATCATCACGTACGTGGGAATTATTTCCCGTGTCTTTTCCACTGCCGTAGCGTAGTCGTAGGAGTTCGTTCCATTAAAACCGAGATTCTGGTTCGAATCTCAGCTGGGGAAAAAATTTCTCCTTTACTTTTTACTCTTTTCTATACTTAATTTGGCTAATCTTGTGTGTGTGTGTGTGTGTGTTGTTTGATCTCGATGTTCTCCGTGGATTTTTCACTCAATCGCGGTAACTGAAGATATATCTTAATCGCCACGCTGCGGAGATGGTTCTGGCTGAGACAAAAATTTAAAAAAGTTAAAAAGTAATAAAAAAAAAAATGTAAAGTAAAAATTCAATCATCACGTGGGAATTATTTCCCCGCGTCTTAACCCGCCGCCGCAGCGTAAGTCGGTAAGAGTTCGTTTCATAATCCCGAGATTCTGGTTCGAATTTCAGCTGGGGAAAAAAAATTTCCTCCTTTACTTTTTACTCTTTAGTATCTACTTCTGCTACTTCAGCGTTAATTTCAAATGTAAAAAATAAATTTTACTACATTCATTAAAATATTTAAAAAAAGTTAAAAATTGAAAAAAATAAACTTTTTTTTTTACTATATTATTATTTACTACTATTATTATTTATTATTATTTCATGTTCTTTATATTATTATATTATTTTGTATTGTTTGGGATTGGATGGATGGGATGGGATGGGGTCGACTTGATGGCATCGATCGGATCCCATGAGATGGCATAGGATGGGATGGCATGGGTGGCATGGGGTGGCATGGGATAGGATGAGATGGGATGGGATGACATTTTGAGCACTTTTTCCCCTGCTCACTTATAGAATGCGCTCCTTTGTCTTCTCTCAAAATGTTTTTTTGTTTCTGTTTTCTTTATTGCATGACAAATATTTAACTTCAAACTGTATCACTCTACATGAAGTTTATATTTTAAGGCACGATTTGGTCGTTGTACAGGTATTATAGTTTGCTAGTATATATAAAGTTGTTCAGCCGAATTTGGTGTGTTCGCGCGATAACTAGAGAACTCCGCAGTCTAGAGAAAAACTAAAGATATTTTCAGAATCCAGCACGCGTCTGGGGGTGGTTCTGGCTGAAAAAAAAGTTAAAAAAGTTAAACATTCATAAAAAATTGCTATTTGATCAATAGATGGCGGTCACGGTACGTACACAACATCAAAGTCTGAATCTATGGTGTATAAACGTAATTGGTGCAGTTATTTTTTTTTAATGTCTTTTATCTTTGATTTTCTTATTATTTTTTACTGTTTGGGATGGCATGGGATGCAATGCGATGGCATGGAATGGATGGGATGGGATGGGATGGCGGTGCGATGGGATAGGATAGGATGGCATGGCATGGCATGGCATGGGATGGCGACTGAATGTGATGTGATGAGATGGCATGCGGTGCGATAGAATGGGATGGGATAGCATGGAATAGGATGGATGGATGCATGCATGCATGAATAGATAGATAGTTAGATTTCCTTTTTTCCCTTTACCTACCTCTTTATATGTATTATTTGTAATTTATTTTTAATTTATTATTTATTTAATTAATTATTTTTTTAGTTTATTAATTTTGTTTATTTTTAATGTCTTTTATCTTTTGATTTCTTATTATTTTTACTGTTTGGGAGGGGGATGGAAGGCATGGCATGGCATGTCATGCGATGGCATGGGATGGCATGGTACTGGGATGGTCATGGGATGGCATGGATGGGATATGGGATGGCATGGCGGTAAGATGGGATGGGATGATGGATGAGGATGGCATGGATGGCATGGCATGCATGGGATGGCACTGAATGTGATGGGATGGGATGGGATGGAATATGGAATGGAATATGGGATGGGATGCGGTGCGATGGGATGGGATGGGATGGCATGGAATGAGATGGATGGATAGATGCATGCATGGATGGAAGCATGGATAGATTAGATAGTTAGATTTTTTGGGGTATTTTTCCTTTCAACAGCGGTCACCAGCTGAGTAACGCCACTGATTTCCCGGGCAACATCGGGTATCCCGCTAGTCTATTATATGTTGTGTGTTGTGTGTGTGTGTGTGTGTGTTGTGTGTGTGTGTGTGTGTGTGTGTGTGTGTGTGTGTGTGCGCCCGTGTACATGTATGGGCGTGTATGTGTATGTGTATGTGTGTGTGTGCGTGCGTGCGTGGGTGTGTGTGTGTGTGTGTGCGCGCGCGTGTGTGTGCGTGTGTGGGCGTGTGTGGGCGTGTAAGTGTGAGTGTGAGTGTGCGTGAGTGCGTGCGTACGTGCGTGTGTGCGTGCGTGCGTGCGTGCAATGCATGTATGTATAATGCCGTCGCCAGCTGCAGCTGCAGAAGCAGCAGCAACAACAACAACAGTAGTGGTATCAGTAGTAGCAGCAGCAGCAGAAACAACAGCAGTAACAGCAACAGCGGCAGGAGTAGCAGCAGCAGTAGCAGCAGTAACAACAACAGCAGCAGCAGTAGCAGTAGCAGCAGTAGCAGCAGTAGCAGCAGTAACAACAGCAGTAACAACAATAGCGGCAGCAGTAGCAGCAGCAGTAACAACAGCAGTAACAACAGCATTAACAACAGCAGCAGCAGCAGCAGCAGCAGCAGCAGCAGCAGCAGCAGCAGCAGCAGCAGCAGTAACAACAACAGCGGCAACAGCGGCAGGGAGGATTATACGAGAATTCGAGTAATTGCGTCGTAGCTACTAAACGAGGCTGCAGAAAAATTAAAGTTGATAGCGTAGATGGAAAAATTCTGTGAAATCAGAACTGAGACCGAACTGACCATGAATGGGCAAAAAGCTAAGAAAGTGAAAGCGGGGATGCGAGGCTAGAAGAAGGAGATGTGAAGAGGAGTAAATACCATGCAGAAAAAGAAAGTAGTTAGTAGGAACGAATAGGTTGGGAGAGGAGAGGAGTTAGGGGGAAAGAGCAAGAGTACAGAGGAGAGCAGAAAAGAACATAAAATAAAAGTGTTAATGACACTATAGCTCACCTTGGGTGTGATAGAAGAGGAAGATGATATTTAAAATTTGGTAAGTGTTTCATTTATGACGGACCAAAATGTGATCAATTGTCCTTATTCCCTGTTTTATACTAATGGAAATTTTTGGTTTTGTTTCAGGGTTAGTTTTGATGTGAAAATAAATGTTTCAGATCTGAAAGTATGAAATCTAGGCGAGAGATGGCGCTACGTCTAAATGATGGCCATTTTGGTTTTTCGATTATCGCGCAAATAAAAGCAATAAAATATTCCAGTCAAATTACTGTAACGAAGACTCAAAACACAATATTACACAGTAGGTATGATTAGGTAGGTAGGTAGGTAGGTAAATTTAACAAATCGAATTCCCAATCCATAGACTGCCATTTTACATGTTTGCCAAAAAGTGAGCGTGGCTCGAAAGTAGGTCGACTGGCGTGGACCCCTCCATTCATACCCTGGCCTTCCCCCGCCCTCCACTCATACCCTGCCTCCCCACCCCTCTCCATCAATATCCTGGCCTTACCACCCCTCCACTCATACCATGGCCTTCCTTCCGCACCCCTCATGCATACCTGCCTGGCGTTCCCACCCTCCCGCCACTTCATACCCTGGCGCTTCGCCCCCACCCCTCCACTCATTACCCTGGCTTCCCACGCCCTCCACTCATATCATGGCCTTCCCGCCACCCCTCCACTCATACGCCCTGGCGTTCTCACCCTCATTCATACCCTGGCCCTTCCCCACCCCCATTCATACCCTGGCCCTTCCTCTGCCCTCCATTATACCGCTAGGCCTTCCCACCCCCTCCACTCATCCATGGCCATTCCCCACGCCTCCACTGCATACTCTGGCCTTTCCTCCTCCGGAATGCTCCGCATCTCACCCTTGCCCGGCCTTCTGTAGAGAATCTTCGAGAGCACGAAGTGCGGGCCCACTGGAACTGGATCGGCGGGATCGTCGGCGGAGGCAACCAGCTCGTTCTCGTATGTAACCGACAGCACCCGTGTTGAGGCAGGACGACAGTCAGACGCTCACCAGTGATCTTCCTTCG
>NW_014577844.1:140603-146575 GCF_000485595.1 Priapulus caudatus
GAGAGAGAGAGAGAGAGAGAGAGAGAGAGAGAGAGAGAGAGAGAGAGAGAGACAGAGGGGGGGAGCGAGGAGAGAGAAAGGGGAGAGAGAAGAGAAGGGGAGTAGAGAGAGAGGAGGAGTAGGAGAGAGAGAGCGATGCAGATCGAGAGAGAGAGAGAGAGAGGAGAACAGTGGGTGGGACGGTTGGTGGTGGAGAGATGAGGAGGACGGAGAGAAAGGAGTGAGAGACGGAAGAGAGGAGAGAGCGAAAGAAGACGAGAGGGGTAGAGAGAGAGAGAGAGAGGAGAGAGAGAGAGAGAGAGAGATGGAGAGAGAAAAGGGGAAGAGAGAGAGAGAAGAGAGAGAGAGAGAGGAGAAGTGAGGAACGAGGAGAAGAGAGAGAGAGAGAAGAGAGAGAGAGAGAGAAAGAGGAAGGATGAAGGGGCGGCTGAGAGAGAGAGAGAGAGGTGACGAGAGAGAGAGAGGAGAGGAGTGAGAGAGAGGAGAGAGAGAGAGAGAGAGAGAGACAGAGGGAGAGAGCGAGGAGGAAGAGGGAGAGAGAGCGGGGGGAGAGGTAGAGAGATCTGTCAACACCACTTAGGATGCGCGCGGAAAAGCAGGAGCACTCTGATGGTCGCATTACTTTCTGACGATCGAACAGACGAGCAATGTTTAGCTGACTTTTTATCAGGTATAAATCTCTCAGACAAAAATCCGCAAAAAAACATGCGAAGAAGACGTCTGCCGTCTCTAAGGCTACCATCAACATTGGCCTCGTTTGCCGTAACTCGATACTACAAACTACACACCGACGACAGGCAAAGACATCCTAATTAATCAACCATTTACTAATTAATATTAATATTATCATCATTATTATTAATATTGTTTATATTATTATTACTATTTATTATTGTTATCATTATTATTATTTTTATTATATTTCTTATATATATATATATATATTATATTTTTCGATTATTTATTAATCAATATATGTACAATAATAAATTATTAATTATTACTTTTATTAATTACGTTCTGCGTATACGACTATTATGCCTCTCTAGTACGTGGCGCGTTACATATCGAGGGGGTTTCCCTCCCGCCCGCCCCAACACACCCGCTCCACCCTCCCTCACCCGCCCCACCCTTCCCCCACCCCGCCCCACCCCTTCCCCCCACCTCCCTCCACCCTCCCTCACCCTTCCTCACCCTCCCTCACCCACCCCCAGCCACCATCACCCGCCGTACCGCCGTATGAATGGCCGAGCAAATGCAACACGGCTGTGATTAGTGCAGGGCAAGACATCGTTTGACAGCGCCTTAATGCAGTACCTGCTTGAAGCAGCACTGACAGCCACTGGGTTAAGAAGAAGAACCATCCACTCTGACGCCGGCAATTTTTTTTTACTTTGAATAGTTTCTATCCATTACGTGTGAGCGTGCGTCGAGAAAGGTTTCCACGAGGGATGTACTAGCCACACACTCGCACGCGCACACGCACTTACAAACACGCGCGCGCGCGCACACGCATACGCACACGCCTATGCATGCAAGAAACGCAATACGCGCGCACACGTACACACACGTATGCACGCACGCACGCACGCACGCACGCACGCACGCACGCACTAGACAGCGAAGCAAGAGGTTCGTGTGCGCATAACCACTTATGAAAGTATCTCGGAGCACTCCACTCAACGATCCAGAATGGATGCCGGATACAGAATTATGCGACTAGTTTCCACAAAACGCTGCATACGAGCGCCCTCTGGCGACATTCGCGGGAGCTCCTCAGACTGTAAGCGGCTGACGTCACCGACTGCGTTGGCCGCTCGCGGAAGACCGGATGCGATGTCATTGCGGGTTATATGATGTGTTTCAACAGAAGCCCGCCCTCTGTATAGTAGCTGAACTCTCTGTTGGCGTGAAGCGTGACTAGTGCTCAGGAAAGTCTCGCCACGGCTGAACTCCCCCGTCACACGCCGGAGGGAGGTGCAGCCGCGCGACCCCGCCTTCTCCCCCGCCTGTTCCTCCTTCACCTCCTCCTGGTACCGGCTTAAGATGTAATTTGCGATGAAGCCAAATTTCAGATGGATTTTGCCTTTTCCGTCGAAGCGTCCTAAGCGTCTAATCGAATCTCTTGCTTCATCGCTCCAGAGACGTGAGGATCGAACTAACCGCAAGCATCACCACGACCTGGGGAGGGAGAGGAGAGAGAAGAGGGGAGGGGGAGGCGAGGGGAGGAAAGCGTGAGGAGAGGGAGTGGGAAGAAGGTGGGGGGCACAGCACAGGCACCACCACGACCTGGGGAGGGAGTAGGAGAAAGGAGAGGGGGGGAGCGGGAGGGAGGACAGGGGGGAAAAGGGGAGGGGAGGGCAGGGGAGGGAAAGGTGGGGGGGGGGGACACAGCAGCACCACCACGAACACTGGAAGGGAGAGGATAGCGGGAGGCCGAGAGCGGGAGGGGGAGAACGGGGGGGAGGGGGCGCGAAGGATTAGACACGCAAGCACCACCACGACCAGGGAAGAGAGAGGAGGAGGGGAGTGGGAAGGAGGGGAGGCGGACACAGCAAGCCACCACACGACCTGGGAGGGAGAGGAGAGAGGGGAGGCTCGGAGGAAGGAGGGGGGAGGGGAGAGAGGCGGTAAGGAAGCGGGAGGGGACACAGCAAGCTACCCACCGAGCCCGGCGGAAGGGAGAGAAGAGGGAGGGAGGGAAGGGAGCGGGAGGGAGGGAGGGGAAGGAAGGGGAGGGGGACACAGGCCAAGCACCACACGACCCGGGGAGGGAGAGGAGAGACAAGGGAGGAGAGAGAAATGGAGGGGAGGGAAAGGAGAGGGGGAGGGAGGGGGAGGGGAAGCGAAGGGAGGGGGCGACACAGCAAGGCACCCACCACGACCCGGGGAGGGAGCAGGAGAGAGGGGGGAGGGGACGGTGAAGGAGGGGGAGGGGGGGAGGGGAGGAAGGGAGGGGGGACACAGCAAGCACCACCACGACCCGAGGGGGAGAGTGAGAGAGGGGGAGGGAGGGGGGGGAGGGAAGAAGAAAAGGGGGACACAGCAAGCACCACACGACCCGGAGAGGGAGAGGAGAGAGGGGAGGAGGAGGAAAGGGAGGGGGAGGGAGGCGACGACGGGGAGGGCGAGGGGAAGGAGGCGGAGGCAGGGACACAGCACAGCACCTCCAGGACCTGGGGAGGACGGGAGGAGGAACACAGCGCGAAATAAATCGGCCTGCGAGATGCATGCATGAGGGCCACCGGCCTATTCGCCACTTGCTATGGAAGCCCTGAACGACATTCGACTTTTGAGTGTCAGATTGACAAAGATTTGTCTGTATTCAACTCTGATTATATAGATATTATCGATATATATATATATACATGCCTCATTATAAGGTACATAATGTGGCTCTGTCATACATTGTGATCGACGGTAACATGAGCTACGACAGCTGCACCGACAGGCAAGCTGCCAATAGCTTAGCGACTCGTAAATAAGGCAAATCAGCTTTGCGGAAAATTGGAGAGAAGGATGAGAGAAAATAAAAGTGAAGAGAGAGAGAGAAAGGAGAAGAAGAGAGAGAAGCGAGAAGAGAAGAGAGAGCAGGAGGAGAGAGAGGAGAGAGAGAGAGGAGAGGAGAGAGCGAGAGAGAGAGAGAGAGAGACAAGAGAGCGATATAGTGAGAGAGAGAGAGAGAGAGGAGGTGAGCGAGGTGAGTGAGAGAGAGAAAAGAGAGACGAGAGAGAGAGGAGAGCGAGAGAGAGAGATGAGAGGGAGAGAAGAGAGGGAGAAAGAAATAAGTGAGTGGAGACGAGAGGAGAGGAGAGAGAAAAATAACATGAGGGGTGGGGATGAGAGACAAGAGAGGAAGGAGAGAAGAGAGACAAAGAGAGAGCGAGAAGAGGCCAAGAGACAGAGACAGAGACAGATCACAGGAGACAGAGAGGACAGAGACAGAGATTAGATACGAGAGAGAGACATTCAGAGATTAGAGAGAGACAGAGACAGAGACAGAGACAGATACACAGAGCGAGAGAGAACGAGCGAGAAAGAGAGAGAGAGAGAGAGAGCAGAGAGAGAGATGAGAGCGAGAAAGAGAAAGAGGGAGAGATGAGAGCGGAAAGAGAAAGAGGAGAGAGAGAAGAGAGGGAGAGAGAAAGCAGCGAGAGAGAGAGAGAGAGAGAGAGAGGAGAGAGAGCAGAGAGAAGAGAGCAGAGAGGGAGGAGGAGAGAGAGAGAGAAGATGGTCGTAGTGCGGTGATGTTGTGGCAGCACACATTTCAACATCATCGACGGGCTGCAGAACTAGCAAATCGCGCTGTCACGTATTCTCGTGCACGCAGGCTTCTCCTGCGTTAAAACCTGCGACATACTCCCCCAGCATGCACAATGAAAAGCAGATGCGCATGGCTTTGTAGCAGCGGCAGTCATAAAAAAAGGAACTCATTCATCCAGATCAGGCCGAATGCAGCTTGTATGAGTCATGCTGCAGGCCGCCAAGGATACGGAGTATAGCTGATTGTGGCGGGCCTTTTTGGAAAGCATTTTCTTTGAACAAATTATAGCCGAAATAACTAGGCAATTGTAATTACCACTGCGGATGCTGATTTATTAATGTGGGAAGGTTGCGCACGGCGGATAAGCTGTTGCCTTTTGCTGGTGAAATCCGACTGTACTTTATGATGGATATAATGTGCCAGGCATCACAACATTCACGCTGCCACACGCACGCACGCACGCACACCCTAGGCGCCACATGCCTCACACGCACACAACGCCACACACAGTGACGCACAGCGACTTACACGCAAATTCGCGCACGCAGCGCGCGGCGCGCAACATGTTCACCAGTGCACGCATACACAGCAGAGCCACGCACGCACACCCGCAGATGCACGCACGGCGCATTCAGTACATCTTGAGCGCCCCCGTATCGATAACGTATCGCATAAACGCCCAATACATATTTTCATGATGCCAGTGAAACTCATATACACATCGCGACATTGCCTACTGCGCCATTCGCGAAATTCCCCCCCCCACCCAGCTTGTTACATCACTAAAAGCGTAAAATCGAGCAAAAATAGATCAACTAAAACTTCGTCGAATCTTAGTGTGCGAACGCGTATGCTTGGCTAAAGCACGTAGCGATCTCCATTATATTCGAATGTCATGTTATTTCGGCTTACGGCCGAGGGCGGCGCATTAGAGGAAACATCAAAGTTACCTCAAAAACGCTATCGAAAATTCGACATTGCAGGAAATTGAATGTTTCAAGCCGCGATCTTACAACAAGACAGAATAATCAGCGGTTGTTTTAAGCTAAATATCAAGCTTTATTATTCATTGAAGGCACCTCAAACAATTCAAAATGCGGGTTTCACTATGGCGCTCGTACGGTCGACGACAACATTCGACATTTAAATTAAATTTACTCACAGAAGAAATTGACCGAATCACTGACGGACGAATGACGAGGCCCTGCCGGCACGCAGGCAGTGTTAAGCCGCGACGTCAAGCACGTTTCCAGCGAACGAAAATTAACGTCGTCCCCTTAATGCAAAATCATGCGCGCGCACGAACGAGAAATCAAATTGATATTCGTTTAGTGTGTCAATCGGTTGTATTTTCGTAATGATCATCGGTTGGACCCAGTAACCGATGATCGCAGTTACCAAATCGGATACTCGGGTGGTGGATGCCTGCGTGCGTGGTAACGCTCGTGTGCAGGTACGTGTTGCATGTATGTGCTCTGTTTAGCCTGGTTTACTGTTTGTTTTGCCACTGCTTTACTACTGTGGATATAATATCTGTTGTTAAAAAGGATAACTTGTATAGCTAGCCGATGATCATCTTGAGGTCTATCACTTTTCCAAGTTTCTCTTTGATGAATTTTTTTTTGATGAATCGATCTATGGTTTTGATAACAAGCGCTTCTGCGTTGAGCACCTGTCTCACGATGATCGAGGTATAATCGCATGATCC
>NW_014577844.1:146600-148183 GCF_000485595.1 Priapulus caudatus
AGACCATCCGCTGACCGCTGTGGAGACGTGCGCCGGGCCCCGAATTTGGCGAACGTCTTTACTGCAGACAGCGCTTCATTCTTCATTCTTGAACATCACCGCGGTCGCGTGCGCATATCCCGCGGAACTGCGCGTCTTATCCGCGCGCAGCGCTTAGGATCAACAGCAAAGCCGTGCCACGCAATCTTGTATCATGTCTCTCTGGTTACGCATTGAGCATGCACATTGCACATTTGCAGGTTTTATACAAGTATACACGTACACAATTTCCCCATTTTTATTGCTTTGTACAATGTATTTAGAGGTATAACATTCCTCCTTGTTTATATACATGTAGTTAAACGTGCATTAAACATAAATTAATATATCTGCTTTGCAAGTTACATGTATGTCCGAGTGTGCATTTCTGTTCTATTAGAATTAATAAATCCAGGGAGCAAAAACACATCCATAAATAAATGATATATGATACATACATGCACGTAAACATCCAAAAACAAAAAGCACAGACAGATAGTCGATCGGTTCAGTACAAAAAAACAAACCAGGGTCAACGTCATCCATTATGCAACCTCAGCCTACAAAATATCACAGGTGTAGTGATCGCGTATGCGGAGGATTCGCACACCCCGAGTGCCTTTCTAGTTATTATTATTATTATTTCCAAAGTGGATCACGGCATTAGCCGGTGGCTTCTGGGTTGACCGTATCCCAATCTGCGACATAGAGATTCAATCCAGAATTTTGCGCTGGATGTGTAGTGTTCCTAGTAGTGAGATTTTCTGCACTTATCGGGCAGTGTGATGGCCAGGAAATTCCTTGAGGTTTTTCTCAAGACCATTCTTTACAGAGCCAAGGGCTCCAACCACCACTGGCACAAATCTCGTCTTAGTGCTCAACATCCTGCTAATCTCGACGGCCAGATCTTTGTACTGTGATATATTTATTATATTGTGAGTTAGTATATTGTATATGGTGAATTTATTATTATTATTTGGCGTCGGTTCTCTCGAAATGGAGTAGTCAATAATGAAGTCTTACTCTAATGTAAATCTATTGCTGTTGTTTCTGTCGCTGCAAACAGCGACAGTACTGGACCCTCCGGGGCGCGAAATTTTTTTCCCCACTTGAGTACCGGACCACAGCCAATCGGCGCACTCCATTCACTCGACTTCCTCGAAGCAACAATGTAAAATGAATACCTCCTATCCCTAACCCTAACCCTAACCCTAAGCCGAACCCTAACACTAACTATAATCCAACCATATATATACGAACCATATATTACAAAACACTATAGCTGCGTTCACACGTATACACGGCCTAGCTGGTACCGTACTTAGTTGGTGCTAAGTTCTGGTAAAATGCGTTCACACGAGTTACACGAGATTCGAGGCTTAGCTAGCCAGGAATAATATAGACTGGTACCCGGTCGACAGTTCCACACGCTACACTAACCAATCGTTCGTGCAGCCAACGGGGTGACCAGCGCCTCTAGCGTGTGGCAGGCACCACTACGCCCGGCGCCGTTGGTGCCGACATCAGACGCGGACCTTTAGATTGGCGCGCACCGAACATTATGA
>NW_014577845.1:0-17757 GCF_000485595.1 Priapulus caudatus
ATTTTTATAGTGAGTAAACGTTTGAATTTGATAACCTCAAAATACAGGACATCCACACACTCCACGGATGAGAGAGAATTCTCCACCTCGGGGCGCAGAACGCCACCGACAACAGAGATGATATAATGATATGACGAGCCTAGCTACGGTATTTTTAGATTCTGTTAACTGAGTTTAATACTGGTGAGAACGTGATTGAATTTTGAGTAACGACTCAAAGAAATTACACATGCACACTCACACATGAGAGAAATTCTCATCGCACCCAGCACAAAGGACTATATATAGAATTGCGACCCATCATAGGAATATTTTTAGGATTTTTGATTTTTATAGTGAGTAAACGTTTGAATTTTGATAACCTCAAAATACACATGCACACTCACATGAGAGAGAATTCTCCGCAACCCACAAAGAGAATATATAATGATTGACCCATATAGGTATTTTTAGGATTTTTGATTTTTATAGTGAGTAAAATGCGACACGTTTGGAATTTTGTAGATAACCTCAAATACAAGAATATGCACTAAGCGCAGATGAGATAGAATCCAGCGAGTAAGTACGGCTACAAGGGAGTTATACCGTCAGGTACTGATTCTCAAATCAGCCCATGGGGATGCGATGAACGCATCTTAGCACACACAAAACGATTCCTCAAAATATCTCGCCTTACACAACGACCGGGCCGAGGGGGGAAGAGGGTGTAAATTTAGCACAACAAAAGACAAAGCAGCAGTGCAGTGGGATATTCGGTGAATTGATTCTAATATATTAGTAATTGAGTTGATTAAATTTACAATCTCTATGATTCTGAATCGTGCGTTTGATGTTACTGTGGCGAAAATCGCGAAGAAGAAGAAGTGGAGGAGGAGGAGGAGGAAGGAAGAGGCGAGGAGGGTGGGAGGAGGAGGAGGAATGGTGACGTACGGCAGGACGGGGACATGGCAGTTCCGGGCCGGGTGCGCAGTGAGTAGTGTCGAGCCTCAGGCGCTGGGTGGGCTGGTGGGCTGGCGGTCACGGGAGGGGCCGAGCTGCCCCATGTCGTGAGTTTGTTAGGGTTTTTAACCCTGGGGTTGTCCAAATAGGAGTTTGGCTAAGATTTCCAGCGACAAAAAAATACTAGGGCAGCCAGAAAAGTTTCAATAACAGCAATTCCTAGCGCTCGACTATACACTGCTAGCAAGAAAAGTAAGACGAAATCCTAGAACAGCAATCCTATAGCGCTCAACTATAGTCAGGCCAAATCCAGGCAATCGCGATTGAAGATTGCCGAAGATGCAAGCAATACGCCACAAAACCGCATGAAAATAGCAGAAAAGCAGCAGTAACCACCCAAAAAGGGTGCATCCGTAAAACGTGGCCTATGCCATCTCAACATGGGACTTACTTAATAGTTTCGATGGAGGGTAGGAGCGGTGAGTGCCGGACCATAGAACCTTGACCAGCACAGCGAACGCGACGGCCAGCTTGCCTCCTGTGCCAAGCGGGTTCTCCGTGTTAATCTCGTTCTGGAACCTTCCCTCTGCAACGACAACACCGAAAACATCACACTCGCTGTTCACTTAGGAAGCAATCCCCGAAGTAGCGTTTTAAGGTTTGAACATGCATAGTGTTCACTCACCTAGAAAGTGATCACTGAACTAGTTTTAGCACTCGAACACACCCACTCTTCATTTAGACAGTGTGCCCGGGGGCCGTTGTCAGAAACAAAATTAGTCGCAACATTAGTCTTACCATTAACTTCCACTCGTAAACCGTTGACAGAAACCTCGTAATGTTACGAGAAAGAAAAACTCGTTGTTCACTCAGGAAGTGATCGCTGAACATTACGTTTTAAGGTTTTGAACACACGCTGTGTTTGCTCACTTAGGAAGTGATCGCGGAACATTGCGGGTCAGTTTGAACACACGTGGTGTTCGCTCACCTAGGAAGTGATCGTGAAACTCTCGTGTGTTCGACAGCGCCTGCAGCACACTGTTCATAAAGCAAGTGTTCCCTAGATTGTCGAGACCAGTTAACCTCGGCGCCACCACCGGCTCCGTCGCCTTGACGACCGGCTTGTTGATGTCCATGCACATCGGCGTCGGCTTCGGCTGGAACAATGGAGGAAAGGTGGTTTAATGTAGTGAATGGCTGTAACAATAAAGGAATAGGTTGCAACAATGTAGTGAAGGTATGTTTATATAAAGATCAGCTGTAAGAAGGAGACAAGGCAGCCAATATGTGTAACAATAGAGGGAAGATATAAATGCAGCAAATAACTGTAACAATGGAGCAAAGGTATTTCTTTATCACTGTCACCTCTAAAACTTACCTGGGTCACATTAATAAACCCTTCTAAACACTGTCACTTCCACAACACACCTTGACGCACATGCGGCCCCGGATGTTGCGCGCAGCGCGCGGTGAAGCCGCGCCCCCACAGCGGATATGCCGCCCCTTATTGTCCTCTTAGACAGATCAACAGGAATCGCTCTGAAACGCAACTCCGCGAAAACGGGGCGGAATCCAAGCGACGTTCCACGGTCAAATGAAATCAGGTGAAAATTTTAGGGCCACTTTTATACTGGCAGCAGTTAATGGAAGCTTATTGTCTAAAAATAAATAAAAAGTATAATAAGATATAATAATACAGCGTATTAAAAATAAAAGAAAATGGCTCATTTATGGTATCTATGAGTGCTGGCCATAGTCCCACGTGGGAGCGTCGCTCCCCGTGCATAATCGCTCGTGGGCCGAGTTATCCGAGAGCGGCATAACGCTCGAGTTCATTTTACACACGGCCAGACCTGGTATCCATATCTTTGGATTGCACAACGTATGTTAATCATAGCCATTAAAATGAATATAATAAAACAAAAAGTAAAGTAGCAAATATACAACACCATTATTTAACTTATGAGTCAAATTAAAAATAACCTGCATTCGAAAAAATAAGGAAAGATGTTGGCAGCATGATAGCGAAAAGTACGTCGACTGGCGTGCTTCAAAATAGGACGTTCCATATGGGAGCATAGCAGTAACAACTATACCCAATTTCAAACACGTGGGCCAAACGGTTCCCGAGTTATCGTTGACCGAAGTGAAATGTTGACGGGCGGACGGACGACGACCCATGGCAATAGCTCAGCTTGACGATGTCAAGTTGAGCTAATAAGGAAAGTTTTTGGGAACATGATAGCGAGAAGGCAGCCATACCGCTGATGGCCATTGGCAAAAAAATGGCATAGAAATTGTATAATTTAGCAATAATCACATGACAAATGGCAGTTACACAACCCAGTTACAAAAAGCTTCTATACTTAACCAATGCAGCGCCCCTCCCTACGTTGCGCAAACCGGGCGCGCCCGCCCCGTTTGGGAAACCCCCCCCCCTCACGTTTCCATCGTTGTGCCACGTTTAAATTATTTCGGCCCCCATGAAACTTATTCACTTTATTATTTTCTGGCAGTTCGTACACGTGTTAACACAAAACATGGTACTATCACCACCAGAATAATACGGAGTCGTGGAGACGCATATCATTCGACCTCGTGGAGATGTGTATCATCTGAGCTGGAGAAAACATATCATCTGAGCTATATTAATATACTATTGAAAATATACATTATTATTATTATTATTATTGAGCATTTTAGGGCCGGGAATGTGACTTACTAGTTTTTCTACTCCTGACATCGTTTCCATATTTCATAATACTAGATTTCTACCTTACCGTAAATTCCAAAGATTCTGAATGTCACACTTTCATGTGGTTTCCTATAAAAAAAATAAATATTGTTTTCAATTTCAAATTACATTCATTAAGCCCAACTAGAATGATTGTACTAGTCAGGGAATAATAATACCCCTCGATTCGAGCTGTTATGGTGCTGGTGATATGTGAGTTAACATGATATTCTCTCAATTATAAAAATGTCTTTTTCAAACTCACTATTTTTGAATCACAAAAAATATGACCAACATAAACAACATTAACTAACCATTTTTCCATCCTAATCGTGACATACATTGGGAATCAGGTTGACGATGGGTGTATGGCTTGCTGTCTGGAGTATCGCGTGGCAGATAGCTGTTTGGCAGTAGGTAGGTAGGTAGGTAGGCAGGTCTAGGCTGGCTGTCCTTGGAGTATCGCGTGGCAAGATAAGCTGTTTGGCAGTAGGTAGGTAGGTAGGTAGGCAGGTGTGGCTGGCTGTCTGGAGTATCGCGTGGCAGATAGCTGTTTGGCAGTAGGTAGGTAGGTAGGCAGTGCTGGCTGGCTGTCTGAGTATGCGGTGCAGATAGCTGTTTGGCAGTAGTAGGCAGGTCTGTGCTGGCTGTCTGGAGTATCGCGTGGCAGATAGCTGTTTGGCAGTAGGTAGGCAGGTCTGGCTGGCTGTCTGGAGTATCGCGTGGCAGATAGCTGTTTGGGCAGTAGTAGGTAGGTAGGTAGGTAGGCAGGTCTGCTGGCTGTCTGGAGTATCGGCGTGGAAGATAGCTGTTTGGCAGTAGTAGGTAGGTAGGTAGGCCAGGTCTGGCTGGCTGTCTGAGTATCGCGTGGCAGATAGCTGTTTGGCAGTAGGTAGGTAGGTAGGTAGGCAGGTCTGGCTGGCTGTCTGGAGTATCGCGTGGCAGATAGCTGTTTGGCAGTAGGTAGGTAGGTAGGTAGGTAGGCAGGTCTGGCTGGCTGTCTGGAGTATCGCGTGGCAGATAGCTGTTTGGCAGTAGGTAGGTAGGTAGGTAGGCCAGGTCTGCTGGCTGTCTGGAGTATGCGGCGTGGCAGATAGCTGTTTTGGCAGTAGGTAGGTAGGTAGGTAGGTAGGCAGGTCTGGCTGGCTGTCTGGAGTATCGCGTGGCAGATAGCTGTTTGGCAGTAGGTAGGTAGGTAGGCAGGTCTGGCTGGCTGTCTGGAGTATCGCGTGGCAGATAGCTGTTTGGCAGTAGGTAGGTAGGTAGGTAGGCAGGTCTGGCTGGCTGTCTGGAGTATCGCGTGCAGAATAGCTGTTGGCAGTAGGTAGGTAGGTAGGTAGGTAGGCAGGTGTGGCTGGCTGTCTGGAGTATCGCGTGGCAGATAGCTGTTTGCAGTAAGTTAGGTAGGTAGGCAGGTTCTGGCTGGCTGTCTGGAGTATCCGCGTGGCAGATATTGTTTGGCAGTAGTAGCGTAGGTAGGTAGGCAGGTCTGGCTGGAGCTGTCTGGAGTATCGCGTGGCAGATAGCCTGTTTGGCAGTAGGTTAGGTAGGTAGGTAGGTAGGCAGTGTGGCTGGGCTGTCTGGAGTATCGCGTGGCAGATAGCTGTTTGGCAGTAGGTAGGTAGGTAGGCAGGTCTGGCTGGCTGTCTGGAGTATCGCGTGGCAGATAGCTGTTTGGCAGTAGGTAGGTAGGTAGGTAGGCAGGTCTGGCTGGCTGTCTGGAGTATCGCGTGGCAGATAGCTGTTTGGCAGTAGGTAGGTAGGTAGGTAGGCAGGTAGGTAGGCAGGTAGGCAGCGTGGTCTGCTGTCTGGAGTTATCGCGTGGCAGATAGCTATGTTGGCAGTAGGTAGGTAGGTAGATAGGCAGGTTCGCTCGGCTGTCTGGAGTATCGCGTGGCAGATAGCTGTTTGGCAGTAGGTAGTGTAGTGGCAGTCTTGGCTGGTCTGATCTGGAGTATCGTGGTGCAGATAGCTGTTTGGCAGATAGGTAGTAGGTAGGTTAGGCAGGTCTGGCTGGCTGTCTCTGGAGTATCGCGGCTGGGCAGATAGGGCCGTTTCTCGCAGTAGGTAGGTAGGTAGGTTAGGTAGGCAGGTCTGGCTGCGCTGTCTGGAGTTATCGCGTGCAGATAGCTGTTTGGCATAGGGTAGGTAAGGTAGGCAGGGTGTGGCTGCGCTGTCCCTGGATTTCGTTCGTGGCCAGATATAAGCTGTTTGGGCAGTAGGTTAGGTAGGTAAGGTAGCAGTCTGGCTGCTGTCTGGGAGTATGCGTAGGCAGATTAGCTGTTTTGGCAGTAGGTAGGTAGGTAGGAGCGTAGGCAGTGTGGCTGCTGTCTGGGTATCGCGTGGCCAGATTTGCTGTTGTGGCCGTAGGTAGGTAGGTAGGTAGGTTAGCAGGTGGCTGGCTGTCTGGCAGTCTATCGCAGGCAGATAGCTGTTTTGGCAGTAGTGGTAGGTAGGCAGGTCTGTGCTGGCTTCTGGAGATCATCGCAGTGCAGATAGCTGCTTGGGCAGTAGGTAGGGCAGGTCTGGCTGGCTGTCTGGCAGTATCGCGTGGCAGATAGCTGTTTGGCAGTCAGGGTAGGTAGGTAGGTAGGTAGGCAGGTCGGCTGGCTGTCTGGAAATCGCGTGGCAGATAGCTTGTTTGGCGAGTAGGTCAGGTAGGTAGTAGGCAGTGTGTGGCTGGCTGTCTGGAGTATCGCCGTGGGGAGATGAGGCTGTTTGCAGTAGGTAGGCTAGGTAGGCAGGTCTGGCCTGGCTGTCATGGAGTATCGCGTGGCAGATAGCTGTGGGGGAGTAGGTAGGCAGGTCTGGCCTGGCTGTCGTGGAGGTATTGCGTGCAAGATAGCTGTTTGGCAGTAGGTAGGTAGGTAGACGTAGGTAGGCAGGGTCTTGGCTGGCTGTCTGGAGTATCGCGTGGCAGTAGCTGTTGTTGCAGTAGGTATGGTAGGTAGGTAGGCAGGTGTGGCTGGCGGTCTGGAGTAATCGCGTGGCAGATAAGCTGTTTGGCAGTAGGGTAGGTAGGTAGCAGGTCTGGCTGGCTGTCTGGCAGTATCGGCGTGCAGATAGCTGTTTGGCAGTAGTACCAGTCTGCTGGTGTCTGGAGTATCGCGTGGCGATAAGCTGTTGGCAGTAGGTTAGGTAGGTAGTGCTAGGCAGGTCTGGCTGGCTGCTCTGAGTTGCGCGTGGCAGATAGCTGTTTGCAGTAGGTAGGCAGGTTCGGCTGGCTTGCTGGCAGTATCGTCGTGGCAGATAGCTGTTGCAGTAGTAGGCTAGGTAGGTAGGTAGGCAGGTCTGGCTGTCTGACGAATGGGTGTAGGCTGGCTGTCTAGGAGTATCGGCGTGCCAGATCAGACTGTTTGGCGCAGTGTAGGTTAGGCAGGGCAGGCATATGATTGGTAGGTAGGTCCTGCCTGTACGCATGCACGCGCCAAACAATGTGAGTAACCACAACGCAGAGGAGCGGAGAAGACGAAGATATGAATCTACCGTGCTAGCAGTCTGGAGCATCAGATTTACGCATGGGTGCTGTGGCCGTTAGTCCGTTAGTCCGCACTAGTAAATGAAGTGCTCAATGAACGACTGTAGCTCACAACTCAAAAAAGGACGGGTCACAAGATGATGAGTAAGCAAGAAGTTGTAGCCGATGGCTGTTCGACAATAAACAGGTTTGGCTGTGTTCGTACATGTTTTGTATATCTTTACTTTAATATAGACGTTTTATCGGCAGGGTGGAAAGGAAATACCAATTTTTGCATTAAGATATTCAATGAATTTGTCAAATACAACACGACGACCCGAACCAAATGTTGACCGGACGGACGGCACGACGGACGGACGGAGACGTACGACGGACGACGACCCATGGCATAAGCTCAGCTTGACGAGTCAAGCGTGTGGCTAACAACATAATATAATATATAGGAACAGACAGAACCCCTTGCCTCTAAATATATGCCAACCTACAAAATGTATTGTACAAAATACAAACAATTTTCCTACCTACCTTGGTAGTTATATAATATGAAAACCTACAAAAACTTGGCCGAAGGAATGAAATTTCAGATGGTTGAAATGGTCGAATGGTTGAAGAAATGGGGAATAACTTTCCCTGTCTAGTGAATGACGAATGGGGGATTTATCATCACCATTCAAGGATTCAGCAGCCGAGTCTCATGCTGCGCTTACTATTTGTTGGGAAATATCATGTGAACGTATAGCTGCTATAGCATAATGTGTAGATAGATATGTATAATTTCGGAGAATGAGTTAGGCGCTGCGGCGCCGGCGCGGGAGCGATGACATGTAAGGGGGAGTGACTTTTTATAGATGTTTATGATAATTGCTACATTGTGTGTGGGTTCGGGGTTTGAGACGGAGAGAGTGGTACGGGGAATGCAAGATAGGGAAGGCAGATTGGAAAATAGTGTTAACGGAGCAGGTTGTAGGGAGGGTTAATGCAATGCAAGGAGAGTAAAGTGACTCAGACTGTATGGAGTGTGTATACTAAATAAACCAAGGAGTGATATATATATATTTAGAGTGTTCAGTGTTCAGTATCAATGAAATAGTGTGCGATGAAACATAGATGATGATGAACGGGCACAGGCGAGATTAAAGATTTTGCTAAACTATTTATATAATATGAAAACCTACAAAACTTGGCCGGAGAATAAAACACACAGAGTAGAGACGTTACGAGTGAGGTCCACAACCTTATCTGAAGCAATACTGAGTGTGAGTACTACCCCCAACCTTATCTGAAGCAATACTGAGTGTGAGTACTGAGTGAGTGTAACAATGCAAATCCGAGAAAGGATAACAACTCGGGTCTAGTGGATAGACGACATATAAATCAAGAAAACAACCGCCATAATTCTCAATAAATTTAGCTACTGTTCTTCTTAGCATGAGCTCATGGGCATAAAAAGTTGCTGTCCTTCGCATCTGTATATTTTAGCTGAACACATTTACAGTGATACCATCTTTGACATCTGTTGCATGCTACCCATCCACCAGGAATAGGGTCCGTACTTTTGCATTTGCCACAAGTGTTTCTGATCGTTGATGTTACCAAATTGCATCTATCCAAAAGAATGTTATAAATGTGCTTTCTGTAATGAGACACGTTAAATTGATCCGTTAAAGGAGCTTTATGTGCAAGTTGACTGCCATAAAAGCATACAAAGACTCCACAGCTTGATGAATCTTTTTGGTATATGCGGTCTGGAGATACAGTACACACATTCTGAATATTAAATTTGACATTTAAAAGATTGATAATATGATCTGCTATTTTCAGAGCACCTGAAGGAATGCAGGTTGACACCATTGGGTCCAAAAATAACAAATTCCCTTGTGAAACGTCAAAAGCAAACATAACCCAGTGATTACCATTATAGTTAGTGGGAAATAGAATGAAGTCCTTATCTTCAAGAGACACGTCCTGCCATAACCTTCCCATAGATGCTCCAAACTTTAGTGCTTGCATGGTAGTAGTTGAGGCATACAAGATGTTAGGATTGCTCTCTTGTAGCATCCAGATAAAACCATTAATGACTTCATCATAAAGCCATCCTATTCTAAACCCGTCATCAGTCTCCTTGCGTAGAGCATCGATTTCAGCAGAAGGCAGAGACTGTTCAATGGATTTCATGTAAAGCATTGAAATATTATGCGGACCGATTGCTAATAGCGGCGCTCGTAATTTTCCATCAGCAACGTCAAATGATGGCGTGAAATTAACTGGCTTTTCGACTACTGGTCGTTTAAATGGTGTCTCGAAGTCATCGTCTTCGTCCGACTCGTTTATTAACTGTAGTGTTCTCTCCTTTTCAAATTCATTGGGTTCAATCCGCCTTTGAAAAATGGATGGCGATGCTTTTCGTTTTTTCGAGGCTTTATTCATTTTCTGCAAATCTGGCTTTGTGTTAGGGGCAATGGGGTCTCCTTTCATCTCATCTGGATCAACATGGCTAACAGCACCCTTAGATACCAGTTTACATTGGGCCAACAGAGATTTTATGGTACCTTTGATACTGGGGAGGAGCATTTTTTGAACTTCTTCATGTCTTAAATATCCCATGAGCTCTGCTAAATCCGCCTCACACTTTGCAACAGATTTTTGCATTAATTGTTGCTCGTTTTGTGTTTGCTGCTCAGCATCAGAAGTTGCAACAAAACTGATGTTATTTGCCTCCTCACCTTGATTAATTTTGTTGTTGATCTTAACATTTAAGCCTCTTAACTCAAATATTTGGACCTTATGAATGTGCTTGCACAATGTAGACGGGTCAGGGCATTCGCATTCATAAAGATGTGAGCAAAGACCAGCACATGCAAACTCGCTACATTTGTTGAAGCAGAAGTCTTCTCTGCATTCTTCATCTATCCGTTGTACAGAATACCATTTTTCAGAATTATCTTTATCTTGCGACTGAATGAGCCATACATCATTATCCAACTTCTCAACGCAACTGTCTGAAATGTTGATTCCTCTCTGATGCCGTGTCCTCGTGGTGTCAGTCTTGCGTTGAGGTTTTAGTAACTTTAGGTCACCAAATCTTCGCAAATAGTCTTCTACTTCTATCACGAGTAATGTTGATATGAGGTCATCAACTCGTCTATTCAACTGCTTTTTAAAGTAGTATGACTTGAGTCTATTGTGGAACGACTCTGCGAACATCGTGGTATCCGTACCCCTGTGTGGGAAATTCCGGTAGCACATTGCCCACTGTTCAGGCTTACCAGGTTTCAAATAATTGCTACAAAAATAAGTTACAAAACCACTGCATGTATCGGAATATCGTTCTTTAAATTCCGTAACCAAATCGTCAAACTCGTTTGAGCTCTTGACATCCAAAATCACCAATAAATCATTCCACACATTGCTTAACAGTTCCTGATCTTTCAAATACTGCCGAAGTGATCTCTGCCAGGCTCGCTGAACATGCCATTTACACAGTAGATGGATGATGTCTTCTCCAAAGACAGCCTTAATAGATCGTGCTAAACTGTAATCTGCATCTGACATGATTACATTTACTTCCATGTCAGGACATCTATCCTTGATGGCCTTGAAGAAATAGTAGAGCACCCGATCGTTTACATTGCTTGTGATAAAGTGTCCAACGGGATACCCCTTTCCCCACTCATCAGGAACAAGAATGTTAACTAATTGAAAACCATACTGATTGGTTCCATGTGTTGCATCAATTATAAGAATATCATTGTGCAATCTCATCATAGCCAGCTGTTCTTTAGTTTGGAAACCAAGAAGAAATAACTCATTGGATTTGGGCAAACTCTCAATAGCGGGATCACCAACTTCTACCTTGCCATTCTTTGGTTTGTAGACTAGAATCGGATTAAATTTTTCCTCTCTCAGCTGGGAAACCATCATGAAAATGGAGTGAGCATCATCCGAGTGGAGTCTAGTGCTGACCTTCGACTTTCTCCTCATTTCACGTATTCGTCTCTTTGTGAGCAATTGGTGACCTTTAAGATTTTCAATTTCCCCTCGATTATCTCTTTCTCCTAATCCATCTCTCAAATCATTCAGGATGACGTCTGTCGGTACATTTAGAGCTATCTTTCCTTCAATGGACTTCTTGATGCTTCGGGGAATAGGATGGTGCATTGTATCGACAAACGAAATGGGATGGTTGTGCGATTTTATGTATCTTACTTGCACACCTTCTTCCACTGTTCTATGAACAATCATTCTTGCAGGACAAAGTATACCTGTCTTAGCTTGGGATTTCAGATTCGACCTATCCGACTTCCTTTTATGGTGAATCTCACTGGGCCCATCTTTCTGACAAACGAAATACATATATTCAACATCGTTCTGTCCTCTTTTTACTCCAGTCTGCTTACTAAAATAAACATAATTATTCATCTCCTCGTTCTCCTTCCATTGCAGAAACTCTTCATATGATGGAAATTTGTGCTGACTAGCTTCTAATTTGGTATCATGGGCTCCTTCCATATGCTTAAACATCTGCACCTTATGAAAGAACGTCTCCTCACACGTGGAAATTAAACACTTTGTATAATTTTTAGCCTTCTCCTCCATATCCAAACTATGCTGATCCTTCATGTGCCTCTTTAAGCTGTCTTTCCTTGAGTAATGTTGCCGACATTCAGAACATATCAATGCGTTCTAAAAAGGGTAAATTTAAAGGGAGAGTTTACTCTAGGTTCTAGGGTTATTTTCAGATAATTTAGGTTATCATTACGCTACATAAATAGTTTCATGGTTCAATTATCATTAGAAATATTTTTTTTTTATGTTTTAAATCTAACGACTACATTTTGATTACAACGACGGTGGCGCCACTCAAAGCGCACGAACTGATATGTTGCGCAAAACCACTTTCCAGCCAAGGGCTACAGACTGAGGCACGCACGAACGTGTACATGCATACGCACGCACGTGTACGTGCACATGCACGCTTTGCTTCTGCCAACCATGACACATAACAAATACACGTGACTGGTGTATTACTGCAATTTCATTCCCACACAGTGTTATTAACACACGACCTATCAAAAAAGAATCACATCTAAGATAGTTCATTATTCCAAACATACAGCCCGGAAATAGTGACATTCAGTACAGTCCCTCCATTCCACCAAGCTTGTTGGTGATTGTCCTCAGAATATACAGGGTTAATAAGTCAAAATGTGCATTTTAAATCGGTGTAAACTTACGTGACTGCTGGGCGTTTCATTGCTTGCATGATCCTTAGGTCGTCCGCTTCCTCCATTTATTAATAGTCCCTTCTTTCTCCACGCTATACAAAATAAAAAGGATCAGGGTAAATAAACAGATGCTTTCATGCTAACGCTAATTTCTAGTATCACCCCAGGCAAAATATCACACCTGACGCTATAATAACATTGATTTTCACGCTAACATTATTATATACGCCAATTTCACGCAGCACGCTAAACCCCATCAGAACCCTCAAGTGTATCAAGCCAGTCCCACCGAAATTAAATAGCCTAACCTCGATCGACTGGCGAATTATATATATCAAAAAAATTAACTTTTCCTGACTGACGTGACACTAAATTAGCATGCTCACTACTCTGGTTATTTTTCTTACAGTGTTTGAAAGCAGCCTCTCCAAATAATAGGCATTGTTTCTGGTTAAACTAAAGATTACTCAGACATATTTCACTTTTCCATTGATGAATTGTAGCTAGAATATGGGATGATCACTCTAGGCACAAAATTTGTAGTAACAAGTGCCGCAGTGCGACAGGGCTCATCTGGTGTCTGGTGTTCTGCTGATACATTATGATAGGCTTTGCTATACCGGTAGTACAGTAATAAAGATACAGCTGTGTAACTTTAATGACTTCACTATATTAAAACATGTTACCATGGATATGCGCCAAGTGCGAGCGTAGTGATGGTGGTGGTGGGAAGGTGGTGGGGGAGGGGGAGGGGGCAAGTGGAGGGGGCTGTAATAGCAAAAGTAACAGTCAACGAATCCGTGTTTAACCCTCCTCTTGAGGGTCAAAAGGATATCAGACACTTACTCTTCGCACGTCAGCGGAAAGCACATTTCATGGTTCTTTCAATAAAGTGATAAAAATGGTAGGTCAGCGCTGAAACAAAAAAGTTTTGCACACGGTCCGTCAGACCATATCCTCAGAAAATGTCGGATATCTGACCTTTCCCCCACTGCCCTTTGACCTCCAATTTTGCGCTGGTGATAGGTTATCCTCCCCATCACACTATACATCACACTATAGGTCAAGCCGTTGCGATTTGTGCCGCAATTCCGTATTTCCTCCTATACATTAAGTTAAGGGGGAAATATTCCCTCCGTTTACATATCTTCACCTTTGACCCCCCAAATTTGTCCTCCTGAGTCCTTTTCACGATCCCCCCCCCCGACGTCCAGAATACCGTGACCCGCACCCCCGAGAGGTTAAGATTTGTGCCCAACTGTTGACACATGGACGGACGGACGCACGGACGATCATGCCATTCTACAAGCTGCATCTGACTACGTCAGATGAGCTAAAAATCAACACTGCCATGTCAGTAAAAAGTTGTTTTAAAAAGACTTTTCTTGCAGTTGCAAACATCTTTTGTCCTGAAATATTTCATTTAGATTTTACTTATATAGTCCCTCCAGCGTGGAATTGCCCACCTGTTGTTTTGCTATTAAATGGCCGGACACACTAGGCGATTTTAATGCGATCTAATCGGGCAACTTTATCGCCCGATAGTCGCCGGCGAATGAGTTGAGTGAGTGAGAGTGGACACACTAGGTGAATATCAGCAAGATTGATCGGCGATTTTTCTCCCGCTGCAACACTAAAACACTCGCGACACCTAGATTGATAGTCACATGATTGAAAATGGCACCGTTTGATTGGCTGATGAATTGTACAATCGGACGACTCATTCGCCGACCCGGACACACTAGGCGATTGAGTCGCGCAACTGAAATAATCGCCCGATATCAAAACGTTGTGATCAATGCGATTGAATCGGGCGACTAAATCAGCGGCGACTGACTGGACACATTAGGCGATTCGAGTCGCCCGATAAAATCGCCTAGTCTGTCCGGCTGTGCTGAGTTTTCGCGTTTTTACCGCTAGTCACCCTATTACACAAAATGTTTTTGGAGCGTTTAACTAGCCTATAATTATTTATAATTAGTGGCTAGTACAATATAGATATAAACTTACTCTCAGACATCGAAACAACACCGAATCTATCACAGTGATGTATCAAATCAAACACAACTTTCAGACATAAAAACCACTTCACAAAACACGCGCGTCAAACGCCCTTTGGCGAAGTGAACTAAAAACATTACCTCAGTCCCAAAAACTCCAAAATAACGTTCCAAACAACAGTAAGTATGTTAAATTATGTCATCTACTACTGGGGTTTATACATGACGTTGTTGAATGCTAAGCGTATAGCCCCTGCCATCTATAGGAGAACATAGTAAACGTTCCAATTTTTTTGTTTTTTTGTATTTTTTGCACAGTATACTCGTGTTCGCGGCCGTGCGTTTTTGCAGGTTCGAACGCAGTATACTCGTGTTTCGCGTTGAACGTGTTAAGCGTACATCGACAACAAAAACACTAAATGCTTGAAGCAAACCATTACATACCTCCTCTATAAATTCCTCTTGGCCTCTTCTCTACACCTGATATCTGGAAAATTAAAATCGTTTACACGTACATGCAATGATATAGGATAATAACAGTGATATCTACTATTTATGTTTTTAAAAGGTAAACGTGACGGTGAAATTTAATTCAAATCGTTGTTACCAGATTACCGCTGGTAATTATCGCTTGTTGCCAGATACCTAATTTAATTGTTATAATTAATTACACATCAACGCTACGAAATTTGAGCGGCGCCATGACACCCGCGACCGTGCTGCCACCACAAAAAAGTTGCGTATTTGACTATTTATTTTACACGTTACAGACCGAGAGCTAATCACAAAAGTGCAATTATATTTATACCTAAATGCTATTTAACCGAACGATATTCATTTTAGGAAAAATTTATCCATATTATAACTGAAACTATATGTCGTTTATAAGATATTACAATCATTATGCTTTTAAATGAATAAATGAGAAACACCCTAGTTAAGGCCCCGTATAGACGCTTTAACTCGAGTTAGCGAATAGTTCATAACTCCACGATAGGCGGCGACACTAGTACGATGTACGTACACACGCACGCACGCACGCACATGTACGTGCACACACACACGGACGCACGCATGCACGCACATGTGCATGCGCACGCACGCACGCACGCACGCACGTGTACGGGCACATGCACACACGCACCTGTACATGCGCACGCACGCACGTGTCGTGCACACTGTACGTGCACACGCACGCATGCACACACGTGTAGGTACACACGCACGCATGAAAGTTGAAATTATTATGTTACATCCGAATATACCTCCGAAAGACTCCATCCGACCGGAATACTTCTTCTTCTGAAGAAAAAAACAAACAAAAAAGAAATTATCAGGGTTCAACATTAACTTTTTATTTCACTAGACCATCGGGTTAGTAACTGAGGAAAACCACTAGCCCTGACCTAACTTCCACTAGCCCAGACCCAGACCATTGCTATGAAAAACTTTATTTAGATAAGAGCGTGTCATCGTATCAATTCATAGATGCTGTTTCCCGCGCTTTAAATCGCGCGTGGGCCGAGTTCACATGCAGCATTCGTATTTTACCACGGGCATACACGAGCGCACGGTTTATCGATCGTCTACTGCGGCTGGCAGCAAGCCACGTTATTGTTTTTGCCAAAGGGTAGACTGGTATCCGGCCTCACGCTCTGCTAGACAATGTACACGCTCTGCGACAAACATAACTGGGGGGGGGGGTAACTATTTACACCCGAGTGTGAATCCCGGCTAGCATCATTTTTACTGTGCTTGAACTAGTTATTTTAACAAGACGTCACCGTCATGCCAGTCACGCATCGAAACATCTTTGCATGTACGCACCACGTTTACCTAATGTGTACATGCCCAAACTGGGGTGACTCACGTGGTTCTAGTACCTAGACATATCGAGCTATTTATTTGATTATATCAACAGATATCGAAGAAAACTTATATAATTCTTGCATTTAAACTAGAAAAAAGATAGATCAAGACAACGTTACCCTTTTCCAGATCTCCGTCCAACATCTTTCTTCTTGCCATCAGGTGGTAATGATGCTGGAAATATATCATAAATAGTGCAGTTTTTGTACAATACTAATGCACGCATATGTGGACATGCACGTGCATGGTACGTATGTCCGAATGTGAACGCACATGTCCACATGTGAACAAGCCAGAGGTTTATATAGATTTATATTTATTTATAAGTGATATTTAGGTTTAATCTCTGGTTATTCTCTCAGTCTCTGGTTTAGGAAAATTTAAAAAATCAACTTTTCTGTAAAATATGAATTTTTATAATGCGGCTGGAAAGCGAAGCATTTTTCCTCATAGCCGATTAACCTGCGAAGTTTGCGGAAACCTGTTAAGTGTTATAAAAGCTTACACATTCATTTCGACTTACACTGCGGCCTGACCAATGGGGGGAAATCCTTATCGTAGTCTTTAAACGCTGCAAAGAAACTACGAAGATCTAAGAAAGTAACGTTTATTCATTCAAACAGTAACATTCATTCTACTTATTTCTAAATTGTTGCATCATGCAGCCGCTTATCTTGATTGCTATGAAATATCAAATACAAAATCAAAGTTAGAACACTCAAGACAATAATACTATTAGTAATACTATTCTATTAGTAATACTAATAGTATTAATAAGCTGGCTACACAAAAAAAAGCTAAAGATTAATCTGATCTTATCTTATTAATCCGTAAGCATCCGAAGCAATTTAATCCGTAAATCGCTTGATTGACAAGGTAAGTATATATGTGACAAGGTGTTAATAGCGTACCTCTCTGCAGTTTTACTTACTTGTTAATACTTTTACGTGGACGAGCAGAAGCAGTGAGTGATAATGGCGATACGCTACGGTACAGTAATTCCAGTTCAAAACTACTTAAACTGGTGCTACTGTCTGACAATCAAAAGTTTTAAAAAAAACTCTTGATCAACTTCGTTGGTCGATCGTTGGTTTGTTGGTCGAGTTTGGTGTTTCAATGAAGTTTTATCACGTTCTAATACAATAAAGTCTTAGCGTAATAAAATTTGTAATCTTTTCGCAGCACGAGGCGGGCGAGAAGGAGCGAGAAAGCGCATGTCCGGAAATGACGCATGTTTACTGTTCACTTGTAAGTCAGGTCATAGGTCATGTGTAATGTCTCCCCTGTGCAAAAATCTGCTGAATAGGTTTGCACACGGAACGGAAACAACAGAGATGGCGCCACATTGTAACTAGACGGGCACCCGGTCCCACCTCTCGGCTTAGTTACTCGATTGGTAATCGAGGTGTGAGCGAGTAACGCTCAAACGCACTTGCGTAAGAGTACTTGCGCAAGAGTACTTGCGTAAACGCAAGTAAGTTATTTCAAAGGTCTTGAATAGATTGAAAGTTG
>NW_014577845.1:20995-32222 GCF_000485595.1 Priapulus caudatus
AATATAGATATAAACTTACTCTCAGACATCGAAACAACACCGGAATCTATCACAGGTGATGTATCAAATCAAACACAACTTTCAGACATAAAAACCACTTCACAAAACACGGCGGTCAAACGCCCTTTGGCGAAGTGAACTAAAAACATTACCTCAGTCCCAAAAACTCCCAAAATAACGTTCCAAACAACAGTAAAGTATTGTTTAAATTATGTCATCTACTACTGGGGTTTATACATTGACGTTGTTGAATTGCTAAGCGTATAGCCCCTGCCATCTATAGGAGAACATAGTAAACGTTCCAATTTTTTTGTGTTTTTTGTATTTTTTTTGCCACGAGTATACTCGTGTTTCGCGGCCGTGCGTTTTGCAGGTTCGAACGAGTATACTCGTGTTTCGCGTTGAACGTGTTAAGCGTACATCGACAACCAAAAACACTAAATGTGAAGCAAACATGTACATACCTCCTCTATAAATTCCTCTTGGCCTCTTCTCTACACCTGATATCTGGAAAATTAAAATCGTTTACACGTACATGCAATGATATAGGATAATAACAGTGATATCTACTATTTATGTTTTTAAAAGGTAAACGTGACGGTGAAATTTAATTCAAATCGTTGTTACCAGATTACCGCTGGTAATTATCGCTTGTTGCCAGATACCTAATTTAATTGTTATAATTAATTACACATCAACGCTACGAAATTTGAGCGGCGCCATGACACCCGCGACCGTGCTGCCACCACAAAAAAGTTGCGTATTTGACTATTTATTTTACACGTTACAGACCGAGAGCTAATCACAAAAGTGCAATTATATTTATACCTAAATGCTATTTCACCGAACGATATTCATTTTAGGAAAAATTTATCCATATTATAACTGAAACTATATGTCGTTTATAAGATATTACAATCATTATGCTTTTAAATGAATAAATGAGAAACACCCTAGTTAAGGCCCCGTATAGACGCTTTAACTCGAGTTAGCGAATAGTTCATAACTCCACGATAGGCGGCGACACTAGTACGATGTACGTACACACGCACGCACGCACGCACATGTACGTGCACACACACACGGACGCACGCATGCACGCACGCACGTGTACGTGCACACGCACGTGTACGTGCACACGCACGCATGCACACACGTGTAGGTACACACGCACGCATGAAAGTTGAAATTATTATGTTACATCCGAATATACCTCCGAAAGACTCCATCCGACCGGAATACTTCTTCTTCTGAAGAAAAAAACAAACAAAAAAGAAATTATCAGGGTTCAACATTAACTTTTTATTTCACTAGACCATCGGGTTAGTAACTCAGGAAAACCACTAGCCCTGACCTAACTTTCACTAGCCCAGACCCAGACCATTGCTATGAAAAACTTTATTTAGATAAGAGCGTGTCATCGTATCAATTCATAGATGCTGTTTCCCGCGCTTTAAATCGCGCGTGGGCCGAGTTCACATGCAGCATTCGTATTTTACCACGGGCATACACGAGCGCACGGTTTATCGATCGTCTACTGCGGCTGGCAGCAAGCCACGTTATTGTTTTTGCCAAAGGGTAGACTGGTATCCGGCCTCACGCTCTGCTAGACAATGTACACGCTCTGTGACAAACATAACTGGGGGGGTAACTATTTACACGCGAGTGTGAATCCCTGGCTAGCATCATTTTAACTGTGCTTGAACTAGTCAAAGATGTTTCGATGCGTGACTGGCATGACGGTGACGTCTCGTTAAAATGGCATGTATGCACCACGTTTACCTAATGTGTACANTAGAGAGAAGGGGTGCGAGAAGGAGGAGGGAGAAGGAGAAGGTGTGGAGAAGGAGGAGGGGGAAAAGGTGGTAGGCCGAAGGAGGAGGGGAAGAAGGGAGAAGGTGGTGGACGAAGGAAGGAGAGGGGGAAGAAGCTGGTGAGAGAAGGAGGGGAAAAAGGGAAAGCGTGGTGGAGAAGGAGGAGGGGGAGAAGCTGGTTGAGAAGAGGAGGGGGAGAAGGAGAAGTGGTGGAGTAAGGAGGAGGGGAGAAGCTGGTGGAGAAGAAGAGGGAAGAAGGGAGAAGGTGGTGAAGAAGGAGGAGGGGGAGAAGCTGTGGAGAAGGAGGAGGGGGAAAAGGGAGAAGGGTGGTAGGGGAAGAGGAGGGGGAAGCGTGGAAGGAGGAGGGAAGGAGAAGGGAGAAGGTGTGTAAGAATGAGAAGGAGGGGGAGAAGCTGGTGGAGAAGGAGGAGGGGGAGGCAGGGAGAAGCTGTGTGGAGAAAGAGGGAGGGGAGAAGGGAAGAAGGTGGGGAGAAGGAGGAGGGGGAGAAAGCTGGTGGAGAAGGAGGAGGGGAGAAGGGAGACGGTGGTTGAGAAGGAGGAGGGGAGAAAGCCTGGTGAGTAAGGAGGAGGGGAGAAGGTGGTGGAGAGGAGGGGGCGAAGCATGGTGGTAGAAGGAGGAGGGGGAGAAGCGGAGAAGCTGGTGAGAAGAAGGAGGGGAAGAAGGGCTGGTGGAGAAGGAGAGGGGGAGAAGGGAGAATCTGGAGGAGAAGGAGGAGGGGAGAAGCTGGTGGAGAAGGAGGAGGGGGAGAAGGGAGAAGGAGGAGGGGGAGAAGCTGGTGGAGGAAGGAGGAGGGGGAAAGGGAGAAAGCTGGACCGGAGAAGGAGGAGGGGTAAGAATGCTGTGGAGAAGGAGGAGGGTGGAGAAGGGAGAAAAGGATGGCATGGAGAAGGAAAGGGCGGGCGAGAAGCTGGTGGAAAGAAGGAGGAGGGAGTAGAAGGGAGAAGGGGTGGAGAAGAAGGAGCGGAGAGCAAGCTCGGTGAGAATGGAGGAGGGGAGAAGCGGAGAAGGTGGTTGAGAAGGAGGCAAGGGAGAAGGGAGAAGTGGTGGAGAAGAAGGAGGGGAAGAAAGCTGGTGGAGTAAGGAGGAGGGGGACGAAGGGAAGAAGGGTGGTGGAAAGAAGGAAGAGGCGGCGCAGAAGCTGTGGAGAAGGAGGAGGGGGAGAAAGGGATAAATGTGGTGAGAAGGAGGGAGGCGGCGAAAGGCTGGTGGCTCTCTTCTCCCCCTCCTTCTTCTCCACCAGCTTCTCCCCCTCCTCCTTCTCCACCACCTTCTCCCTTCTCCCCCTCCTCCTTCCCCACCAGCTTCTCCCCCTCCTCCTCCTCCTTAGTGTGCAGATTAGTGTGCAGATTAGTGTGCACAACCTATCGTAACACAAAGACGAGCTGTCATTGGTCGGGTCGGGGAGGGGCGGGGCTATCTCAAATATTTCGCACTCGGCAGATATTTCGCGCGACACCGGTGAGATGGATGCGCACCTTGCCCTGGCTCAGGGTCAAATATATTGCACACAAATATTTGCGTTTAGTATCTAGCGATATTTGCTGGCCTGGCTAAGGTCTCTCCCCGTATAAAAGCGTAGCCTACCTGTGGTCCACACAGGCCTACGATAGTGTTTACTCCAAGCAGTGGGCGCGACTATACTCCTACGTAACTAGATTTGTAACCATCTCCCTCTGGTGAGCAGTTCCTTTCATTGCTTATCCTATACGCGTCTAACCTTCACCAGTAAAACACATCGACATCATTGCGATAGAGAGAATTCGTCGACGATGGACGTGGGTAGCTTCTCTCAGTGGTGTACGGCGCTGCTGCTGGCGGTCTCCGTCTATCTGCTCGTCACCTACCTGACAAGGAAACCTGCGGGATCGCCTCCTGGTCCGCGCGGACTGCCCGTAGTGGGCAGCCTGCTACATCTCGGTCGGACGAACCCGCTCGCCGCCCTCACGGAACTCGGAGAGAAATATGGACCGATATTCAGGTGCGTGGAGCCTCAGCTCGAGCGGGTTCTGTGTGTGTATGCGTGAGTGTGTATACGTGTGTGCGTGCGTGCGTGCGTGCGTGCGTATGCACGCGTGTGTAGCTATACGTGCGTGCGTGCGTGCGTGCGTATGCGCGTGTGTGTAGCTATACGTGCGTGCGTGCGCATGCGCGCGTGTACGTGCGTGCGTTCGTATGCGCGCGCGTGTACGTGTGTGCGTTCGTATGCGCGCGCGTGTGCGCGTGTGAATGATGCACGAGGTACATGTATATTACAAACATCTAATGCAGGATCGCTTGCTGGTGAAGATGTGTAGGGGGAAACCGCTGTCCGTACGCGACATACAGCGCGAAATGCCGAGCAATCGCAACTTGTGCGTGCATGTGAAAAATAATTTGTTAAAGTTTAATTCTGTTACGAATAAGAAAGGTTGCGTTACTAGTTCACGCTTGTCAATAAGTGCGTTGTAGAATATACTAATAGCGAGAATACAAACCTGTATTTTCAAGGGTGTGTGGCGTGGAACCCGTATTATCTCCATGTGCATATTCGCATATTCGTTTGCAGATGTAAGAACCCTTGTGAAAAACATTGCCTATACGCATTATATTATATACAGTACCCTTTATATAGGCTTTAGATTAAGTCGAATCTTATTTTAGAATTTTTAGATTCAATTAGTATTTATTAGATACCGTTTACGCATATACTCACTGTAAGAAAACATTGAAATTTCATCGCCAGCATCTACTTCGGACCCCGTTTTACGGTCGTTCTGAACGACTACGAACTGATTAAGGAAGCCTTCCTGAAGCAGGGAGAAGCGTTTTCCGGTCGTGCTCATGCCTTCATCATCAAAAGCCTGATGTCTGATGAGAAGGGAAACCTACACGGTAAGTTAGTACATAGTAGTACGGTACACTGTTAATTCTGTTGGTTTCGATTCTGGCTGGGGGTGAATAAAGTTGCTGTTGAGTTAACTCGCGTCTTTGCGATTTGCTTCGGTCTCGTCCGCTGAACGGACTCATTATACTGCTTGTCACGCGTGCCAGGTAGCTCACCTATAGTACTTTCACTCACTGCGCTTTGACCGTGTAGCGAGTGAAGTGGTGAAGTGGTGTTGGAGTTACTGTTGAATGCTTATGCGTATATATAACATCTTTTTTATTTATTTTGTAAATTTACCAGGGCGCTATCGTATCCACTTTATGTTCATCAATATCATGAATTTACGACGTCATGGTTTTTTTTAGGTATACTAGAGACGGATGGCGCCCATTGGAAGGAGCAGAGAAAGTTCGCTCTGTCGGGACTGCGGGATTTCGGAATGGGGAAAATGTCAATGGAGGGGAAAATTCAAGAGGGTGCGTCTTACTTTCCCGGTGCAGGTTTTCCGCGATATCCATTTATTTTTACGACTGGAAACTCATCATTTCATTTTCACGCCGTAATGTATATAGTAATGTATATCATTTATCTCCGATAATGTATTAAAAGTTCGTATTAAAGTAAGCTATCGTCACTCGTCAGTATTGACAGGCTGAGGGTCGATACGTATACATGCGTATACACCAGTTTCCTAATTTAGATGCGTTTCCATGGGTTTACGTGCGTTTACGTGCGTTCACACCAGCTTACTGAGTTCAAACTCAAGTTTTTTCGCGCAATCACATGCTTCAGAGGCGGAAGTGTTGCTGAACGAGATAAAGGGAAACGCCGGACGTCCGGTCGATTACCAGTTCCTGCTCGGCAACGCCGTATCGAATGTCATCTGCAACATCGTGTTCGGATCGCGGTTCGAATACGACCACGCCGACTTCCAGCAGCTGCTCACGCTCCTGAACGAGAACGTACGGCAGGCGGGAAACCTCGAAATGCTGAACTTCTTGCCGTGGTTGCGGTTCATTCCCGGAGCAGGGCGCGGCCAGTACCTGGGGTTCCTGGCGCGAGTCGACAAGGGGGTCTCGTGGGTGAAGCAGAGAATCGCTGAGCATAAGAAGTCGTTCGATCGCGACAACATACGAGATTTCGTCGACTTGTATATAAAGCAAATCGAAGACATGGCTCAGAATAAGAGCACGACATTCACGTGTGAGCATGATAAAATCAGGAGCACACGGTATAGAGATCTATCATTATCTCTATAGATATCTAGATATCTATTGGGCTTTATCATCGCGATATATATATATATTTATAGGTACATGCATATAATCTCTGTATAATGTACTCCTGATAAAATAAAATGCTAGAAAGAGGAATATAACTGTTTGGTTGCTACGCTAAGATGTGAATCCTGCTACGATTATGTCTCCGTGAACATCAACGCTTATTTAAAGTGACCCTCCCTCGTGGACAACGCAATCTAGTTCCGTCCTCATTTCGTTGTCACCTATTGTACATTTGAGGGAAACGCACAATTCGATAATTATCATTGTCTCTGCCTCAGAAATAGTCACTATTTCATAATGTATTATCAAAAACTTGGCGGTTACCATGGTTACTGTTTATCTAGACGACGAGGCTCCCTACGTCATCACTAACCTGTTTGCCGCTGGCACGGAGACGACAGCGACGACGCTGCGATGGAGCCTGCTTTACATGACGTACTACCCTCACGTCGCCAAGAAAGTGCAGGAGGAAATCGACGCGGTGATAGGCAGAGGTCGTCTGCCCTCCATGAAGGACAAACCCAACATGCCCTACACCGAGGCCACCATCTTGGAGCTGCAACGACTAGGTATGTACGCATTCAAAGCATGTTGTCGCGACTTTTTCCCCGTTTTATTTTTTACTTAAGTATTCTTTTATTGGTTTTAAATTAACGCAATTACTAGATGTGATAAATAAAGGGGAATGAGTGCGCCTGGGGAGCCGTCTGTGCGTGTGCCATCGTGAGAGAATGAGAGCAAATGAGGAACAAAAGTGTGTGTGTGTGTGTGTGTCACGTGTGTGTGTGTATGTGTGTGTGTGTGTGTGTGTGTGTGTGTGTGTGTGTGTGTGTGTCACGTGTGTGTGTGTGTGTGTGTGTGTAGTGTGTGTGTGTGTCTAGTGTGTGTGTGTGTGTGTGTGTGTGTGTGTGTGTGTGTGTGTGTGTGTGTGTGTGTGTGTGTGTGTGTGTGTGTGTGTCACACAGGCACGGTCAATTAGGAAGACGAATAGTAGGTTTGGTTTCTCAGTGATCGCGAGAGGGACTGATTGTGGATACTTAATTGTATGAAAAAACAACTATAAGGAGTCTATTGAGAGACAGTAATGATAATATATAATTGCAGCACATGTGGTCCCGCTGGCAATTCCACATGCAATCACCAAAGAGAATACGACATTGCGTGGTTATCAGATTCCTAATGGCACCATGGTTTTCGCGAACCTATATGCCGTGCACAGGGACCCGAAGCGGTTCCCTGAGCCGGATGTGATGAAACCGGAACGATTCCTGGACGAAAACGGAAAGCTATCCAATTCTGAGCATCTCATTCCGTTCTCGATCGGTAGGTGTGACGGGAACTAGACATTTCGTTGCTTTCTCAACTTACCACAATGCTAGATGCTGGTTTTATTTAGCTGTTGTTGTTGTTGTTGTTGTTGTTGTTGTTGTTGTTGTTGTTGTTGTTGTTAACACAGAATAAAAGTTTTGATGATATGGTGATGGTACAGACTAGTAAAATATTGGAATTTCTCAATAATTATATCAAACCAATGCCCAAACGCGACCTAAGCAGTGATCATATTTGACCATCACCAATCATGCGTTTTATTCATTATTTGCAGGATGGCGAGTTTGTCTTGGAGAAATGCTCGCTAAGATGGAACTGTTTCTATTCTTCACTGCCTTTTTGCAGAATTTTGATATTCTGCCGCCAGAGGGAGACAAGTTGGCGCCGCTAACACCCATCATTGGTCTTACGCGATCCCCGTTACCCCACAGTACTCGACTGGTACTACGCCCCTAGGTTAGTTGATAAGCAGCAGTTAATAAACAGCTAAGCACAGGGCCGTAGCTAGGAGTTAACGTATGAGGGGCAAGATGAACGATGGGCGGAGGCGCTCGCTTCTAGGGGGGTCTGGGGGCATGCTCCCCCAGAAAATTGTGAAATATAGACGCTCTGAAATGCCATTTCCATGTAGGTTACATACCTAAAACTCCCCAAACGGTTAAGCGAGTATTTTCTAATCTTAAGTTCCCATTATTCTTCACTGGGTTATATAGTTGTAATACTGCGCGCGTGCGTGCGTTTATGCGTACATGGGTGTGTGTGCGTACGTGCATAAATAAAATGTGATTATAGTGAACAGTTTGTTGCTAAAGTGAGTAATTAATCATTATTTTCTTTACAATATAGGCCTAATTGCGTTATTAAGGCAAGAATTAAATGTTTGTTACCCAGATTTTTATTGAACAATTTTATAACCATTCCAAATACGGTAAATATGATAGTCAATCAAAAGTATTAAGCTTAGGGTTGGGGCGTTGAGGGATGCGGCAGCCGAAATTTTTAGATAAGATTTTACCATGCACATCTGGGTGTCAATCAAACAACTTCATCACATATCATCGATATTACCTCACTTTACTTCTCTGTCGTGGTAAGGGGGAGTCACGGGGAAGAGATGTGCATGAGACATCGCATCTTTTCCTCTTGGAAAATGCTGGGGAATGAGGGATTAAGGCTTTCGTGTGTCACGTCACACTTATGTACGTATACCTACGGGGTTGAGTGGCGAAGAACAGTTTCTTGGTATGCGAAAAATATGGCGTATACAGTACTGTATAAGCCGTATTTTTCGTGTACAGATAATTTCGCAAATTCAGGCTTGACAGACAATTCCGCGAATGGTTAATTTTGCGGTCGGTGAATTATGAATTATTCGGTATTATTCGTTATGAATTATTCGCGTGTTGTTGTTTTTGCGGTCAGGGACGCATTTGCGAAATTCGCGAATATTAAACCACCGCGAAATATACAGCTTATACAGTATGTTACTGGGCAAAGAACATTGAAAGAGGAACAATACAATATAAAAAATAAAATGGCAATACTATGAAAAATAGTATCCTATTGTTATGTTATTCTTAATGTTGTATTGTTCATCCTTCAATGTTCTTTGACCAATCAACATCTTATTGTGATGTTGAATTGACGTACCAAGACGTTGAATAGATGTTGTGTTCGCGTTGTTCGATGTCACGATCAAAATCCAACAGTGAATCAACGTCTTATTGCGACGTTGAATTGACGTAGTTGAAATATGATTGAATAGACGTTTTTATGCTGGCGACGTCGCAACCAAAATCTAACGTTGAAACAACGTCGTGTGCCTTTAGTTTTACTATAGGGGAAGATTTATGGTGGGATGCTGTGGCCGAAGTGAAAGCATGGCCAACTATAAAGCTCTCAGTCTATATAGTGGGGTGAATATAATGGCTAGATAAGCTATTAAAGCCGTGAAGCCCTATTATTACATTTTGTAAGCATAGCGTTGGGCATAGACTTAATTATGTGATAAATATATAGCGCACGCCGTGTTAAGACCATTCCACGATATCAGTAATAAACGCTTCTGTTTGCAAGCGTTCGTGTCGCAGATACCGCCTTGCAGTGCTAGAATGAACTTGATGAAATACGCACGTGAAACAAATGCACGTATAGATATTGACAAAACACAAGAGGCATATGAAATACTATATAATATGAGATTCTCTTTTCAGATACATACTACAAAGCGTTATATATATATATATATATATATATATATATATATATATATATATATATATATATATATATATATATATATATATATATATATATATACACACACATATACTGTATACATATATCTTGTTTTATCGGCTACATTCCAACAATGGGCTAGTCAGAGACGTTTCACCTGCAACGTATAGCGCCAACAATGTTTTAGATACCCGGTTTCACAAACCATCCATCCAACAAGAGAACAACTATTCCATGCACAGGCACTTGGCCTATTTCGATTATAAAATGATGTTAAATAAACACAAATTGTATTTCCTACCAAACTCTTCATGTTTATCTACGCTTCATCGTATAATAATTCACCGTAAATGCCACTCAAATGCCCCTCTGCAACACGACTTCAGCGCACGTGCGCCATTGTACACGAACCCACAGAAACATAGATCGCTGAACGGTATCTACGTGGAATCATTAGCCAATAGAGAGTAGATAAACAATAAGAATTTGATAGTAAACGACACGCTATACGAAATGAATACCAACCGAATGACGACGGCCAGCCGGCCAACGCAGGAAGCCTGCCACGCGGCTACACATGTTACCGCACGTAAATCTTTCACCTTTAACATTGTTCTTGGAGAACCTACTAGCTATTACGCCGTACAGACTGCAAAATTTGATCCCACATCGAACTAGTCTGGGCCAGGCCCACTAGTTTGATGTGGGATCAAATTTGCCGTCTGTACGGGGTATATACATCTCATGCCGTCACTCCACTGAGCCGAGCAGCCCGTGTATTAATGCGTGGCTAAATATGCAACATACGATATTTAGTCATGAAGTAGAATTCCCGTTCTGCGCTGAATCCCTCTCAGAAGCAACACTTACATGCAGATAACACGTGTATATCACAGTTTAAAATTGACTCGAGAACAAATATGGCACTATAAATCGATACAAATTCGCCACCATGACGACGCTAAATATTACGGAGCAAATTGCATTCCTTCCACGAAGCAAAAAACGACGAACAGTAATTTATACAAATTGATCCTTCGACTCAAGTGATATACAAAATATTAATTATAAACATTTTAAAACACAACTTCTAGGCAATCTTGGTTCAAGCATGCCTGGTACTTATGGAATATCTATAGGAAGTTTCGTGAGCCCAGTTCACACGACAAAAACAGTTACCAGAGTTAAGTCCTAACTGAATAACTAACTACCCGTTTAATTTTTGTGCTGTGATGACAATAGGTATAAATGATGTGCTCCTCACAGAGCTTTCACCATTTGGTAGCTTGAACTGCTACCGGGCACTTTCTGTAGGGTGAACTCAACCGAGTTAAATCTTGGCGAGGTAAAGTTGGCCGTGTGAACGGGGCTGTAATCAACTTATACATGCAACAAGTTGATTTTAGAACATCCACGATGTCCACTTATTATAACGCATGCACTTAGCATGCTATTTAGATCGATATAAACCATCCAAACGTTTGCATTACACACACACACGCACGCACACACTTCATATATATACATATAGTGATAGACTCCTGCATATATATATATATATATATCAAGTGAATAATTAATCTATATATAATGAGTTTCACTGATTCACTGAGTGGCATACCTAAATGACAAGAAATTGGGGGGGGGTATCAGCACAATTGCAGCAAACATCTTG
>NW_014577845.1:33682-37493 GCF_000485595.1 Priapulus caudatus
CAATTCCGTATTTCCTCCTATACCTTAAGTTAAAGGAGAAATATTCCCCCTCCATTGACACATCTCAACCTTTGACCCCCAAATTCGACATCCCGAGTCCTGTTCGCGATCCCCCCCGGCGTCCCGAATATCAAGACCGTACGTCGAGCGGTTAAGATTTGTGCCCAACTGTTGACGGACGCACGGACAGACGCACAACCATGCGATTCTACAAGCTGCATCTGACTTCGTCAGCTGAGCTAAAAATCGAGCATTCAGAAGTTTGAAAAATAAGACAGACAGAAAGATGAGACAGACAGTAATACCCCGTGTTACGAAAGTACTGCATTCCAGTTGGCAACATAAAATAACAAATTTGAACACAAGTTACTATACGAAGTACCCCGTTCTCTGGACACCAGGAACACACACATCCCATGAAGACTGCACGTGTTAGCGATTCCTATCAGGGTGGGAAACACTCCAAGGCAATAGAGGCACGTATCAAAGATAACCCTCTTGCCTTGTTGGTAGCTTGCTGCATGTGTATTACAATAATTTTACTAGCAGGGATCGAGAATGCAATTTCTCTCTTTTCGATTCGATAAATGCAAATTTGCATTTCGTATCCCGTGCGTTGTGGTGGTAAGTTACAAATTACGTATAGGTAAATTATTGTATCCTGAGTTTAGCGATCATACTGTACAAATGTATCGGGGATTGTCACATCCTGAGTTTAATGGTCACGACTTACAAACTACGTGTGGAAGAATTCATGCAATGCGAGTTATCGTAATGCGGGGTATTACTACATAATACAAGCAGCAGCAATATCACTATGTTCTGCAACTCATCTTCATCTAAGATGAGATACATATATATATAACTCTCTCAGCGTGTGTTTTTCAATCTTACATCAGCAGAGATTCAGCACTATTAACACGACGACCCACTTAAATCTACTTAAATTGCACTTAAATACACGAAATAATATGCACGGCAATGAATCCATTAAAATAAAACACCGGCAATCATTATCGACGCTGCCGATTGCACTGCAGAGCACCTACTTCGCACGAACGTGAAAGTTTGATCGTCGTTAATAGCACTTCTCGGGCTTGACAGGGGGCAGCACCTGTGACTGGCAGCTACGCATGGCTTGGGGAGCTGGTTGTGGCTGCTCCGCCCCGACCCGGCCCTGCAGCCGCACACTGCGTTGTCTCGCCACTTCTCCAGCACATGAACTTGATGACGGCATCGACGCCGTACGCTAACATGGCGCTGAACCCGAAGAACTGCAATGAGAAGAATGTATATAATAGAATATATGATGTGTATAATACAATGTAGCGACCAGAGGTGATGTCATGAACGCACGCTCACACACAGTCAGTCTAGAGGTGAGGACGCGCAGTCACACTCGGTCAGGCCAGATGGATTGCAAGGGACACAATGTTTTGCGGAAACTTTGAAAATCAATGACTGGAAGAGTCAGAGGTTGGCGTGTATATGTACGTAACCAGGGTTCTCCCTAAGAATTGCAGATAATAATATAATGTAACTTTATTGTATGTTATCAATGTTTTACTTTGCCATTAATCTGTTGCTGTTGAGCCAAATGCTATTGCAAATAATTGATAATTCGATGCATTGTTGCACTACTAATATATACATGGGTTTATTAAATGTTATCCAGGAGAGAAAAGATAGGCCCAATAGGTGACATGTTAAGCAGTTGCAGTCTCAATAATTTCGCATCGTGGTCACGCTATAAAATACACAAATGCACAAGCCAAAATATGCAGCTGAATTCAGCATGCCGGCTTCTAACGAAACAGCTGTGTGTGTGTATGTGCGTGTGTGTGTACGTGCATGCATGCATGCTTGCAAGCTGTGACGTCCAACCCTCCATTTCTCCTCTCCCCTACTCGCTCACCCTCACTCTCACCCTCCCTTTCTGCCCCAATTCTCTTGCTTTCTTTCTCTTTCTATGTAAGCACGTACGCATGTATACTCACTGAACCAGCTCCTAGTGCTGCTGAATATGATGCATTCGTAGCCAGGATCCCAGAGCCAACAAGAAACATAACGGTCACTATTCCACAGTAGACCATCTCCTGTACAAAACACACAACACATGTATGCACTTATTACGATTGTGGTACAGTATGGTTTACTATTATATGCATGTAAATAAATAAATGTGTGGGTATATCGAATCGATATATCGATGAATCGTCCTACCCGTAATATATAAATATATATATACATTTTTTGGGATAATCCACAATACTTGCTATTATGAAATTTCTATTTGTCTCACTCTCTCTCTCATCGAGCGTCAGTCTCTCTCTCATATAAATACGTAAGAATATATAATATATTATTTATATATATATATTTATGCACATATACTGGAAAATAAACTTACAGCAAATACCCATGGCAATCTGTATGTTCCAGGTATAAATAATAGGTAGAGAAATCCAAGAAGACCTGTAACTATCAATGTCATCACGCTGAGGTAAAGGAAATACTTGGCAGCAGCAAAATATGGATAGTTGGCGACTTGGACACAGATGAAAGCCAGCAGCGTTGTTCCCTGTAAACAGAGAGTGATGATATTATAATCCGTACAACCGTCTAGGTAGCCATTTAAAATAATACCTTCTCATGGTATCCCAGCCGTTTGTGCACTTACCAACATACCAACGTTCCTTAATTAACAGCAAGTGCCTGTAAACCAGTCTTCCAGAACAATCTTCACAACAGAAATTTGATACTAAGAGATATGACTACTTACAAGCTGAAACAGTTTGGCAATACCATGGCGTGTTGGTATACAATCAGGTGCAAAGTGAACACCTACTCCAGACATCTTTTAACTAGAAAATAAAAATAAATAAAAATAATAAAGACGAAATAATAAAAATAATAATAAAAATAAATTTTACACTTATATACGTTGATAGTGCAAATTGATCGTGGAAAATCATTATTTGGCGACATCACGAGAATCGCGAGAATCTGCATTGCTATGAACGCATTTGCATTACGAGACACTGTGATTTCACTCGTCATTTTTAATGTCATCATGCTGAGATTTACGAATACGCATTCGATCACCACGATACAGCAATTTCTGTGACACTCTGGTGAAGAAATGTCCTAGGTTTGTCCTATAGTTGCATAAATAATGGCTGTGTAAAACCTTGATCTAGATCTCATTCAGCACTTGGTGACTCTCAACTAACTAGCTGTTAGGTTATATTAGGGAGGTGAACAATCACTCAGTAGTTATGCCAAGCCTTTAGCCTTACATCAAGCCAAGGAGCTAAATATAACAACATGTTATATTTATATTTAATGTTATATTTAGCTCCTTGCATCAAGCTAACCTTCGTGTTCAGACAGAGGGTGGTGTCACTCCCAGATTACATTATTATTATTATCATTATTATTATTATTATTATTAAATCTTTATTGCATGTAATTCAAACGCATATATACATGTACTGAAGTGTACATCATAGTCTTTCGATTACATTTCTATACACTTTCTTTACGATCATTCTTAAATACGTGGTATTTCAAGTCATGACTGTAAGCAAAGACCATATACAATCCGATGGGGCACTTCCTATGCTTGCCACATAACCAGTGTTCGAAATAAGGGAAAAATTTGGGTTGTCTGACGGACAAGCTACAAGATATTTTGGCTTGTCCTGCAAAATTTTTGCTTGTCCTGATTATTAACATAGAAATATAGTAAATGTGTAAGGCCAAACCAAAAAATACCTTTGGTTCGGGTCACATGGATTGTGAAAATTAG
>NW_014577845.1:38048-39804 GCF_000485595.1 Priapulus caudatus
ATAAAATGACAAGAGTCGGATATTTGAATATGTATGATCGGCAGGCGGTATCTTTCAATTTTATTTTTTCTTGAAACCCTCTAAAAGTGACCGCAGTCGCACATTTTATCACTCCGAAATGTGAAGTCGGGCGGGTGACCCGAACCAAAGGTAATTTTTAGGTCGGCCTAATACATTTAATCAAATTAAACTTTAGACCCAATATCTTACTTTGTAATTTTAATACAGTTCACTGACAGTTTAAACTAGACAGAGGGCACTCACAGAGAGTGCATACCTCCGCCAGAATGTAACATGTACAAAGACCATATACAATCCGATGGGGCACTTCCTATGCTTGCCACATAACCAGTGTTCGAAATAAGGAAAAAATTTGGGTTGTCCGACGGACAAGCTACAAGATATTTTGGCTTGTCTTGCAAAATTTTTGCTTGTCCTGATTATTAACATAGAAATATAGTAAATGTGTAATACATTTAATCAAATTAAACTTTAGACCCAATATCTTACTTTGTAATTTTAATACAGTTCACTAACAGTTTAAACTAGACAGAGGGCACTCACAGAGAGTGCATACCTCCGCCAGAATGTAACATGTATGTGTTACGAGCTGGCTCGCTGCGCTGGCTGGATGGCTCGCTGACTCGACGCGCTAATATCGATCGCGCGAACACACGAGAGCGATCACATAACCTCCTCCAACTCCGTTGGGCGGAGGTAATTAGACACCAAACTTGAAAGAACACAAAGAAGCACAATGATTTAATTTAAGTTATTACTTGTCTTAACAAAGTTGAAGCGATGGTAGAAAATGATGAAAAAGTTGCTCTCAAAAGCTGCTTGTCCAGCGGACAAGCTACTGGACAGGTCTACTTGTCCTCCGTGGAAATGGAAAAGTGAGGATCGACAAACGGATAGCCCTTATTTCGAACACTGATAACCGCTGACAGATAACAATAGTAGAGCGTAGGGAGTTAAAGAGTAAATAGAGGCACTTCAGTGCACAAAGCAGGATGATTGATTGTAAATGGCTGTATTATCATATTGCTATTCATCAGCTTATTGCTACAGGCAGCTTTCACGAAATTGTACTTGAAATAATTATTAAAACACGTGTTTTTGGCCCAAGTAACAGGCTTAATGGTAATGACTAATCAGCTTGTGACAAGCAAAACACTATGAGTACTCTGATTAACTGCACATGTCTGTATTGAGACAAACTGTAGAGATAGCCAAGAGAGCTCCTCTGACAGTGAGACGATTCAATTTTTTTCTTATGAGAGATCCTGAAGGATTTAACTGATATATAATGCAGCTTAGCCATCTTCTGTTTATGACAGGGACTTTTTTGCACAACGCTGCATTCCATATTTTAGACTTGCTTCAATCTCATTGAAGCTGGATGGCCCATATATGTAGTCCATATACAGGAAAATTAAAGAATGCTAACACCACATTCTTTCTGTACCTGTTGCTGCATTTGATGGAAGAACACAACTACCTGGCTCCTTTACTAGCAGAAAACTGATAACTCAATTATCATTTTTGCTTGTCAAAAAGCTGGTATACGTAACCTGTATACGCGTGCCAGCACTAGAAATCACATATATTACCCAACATTTCAGTCAAGTGTCCATGTCAAGTGTCCTATGTGTGTGTGCGTGCGTGTAGTGTGTGTGTGTGTGTGCGTGCGTGCCTACTATTATTAGTTACACCAAAAGATTCCACTCACAAATTAACTAGAGTTTTAAAAGTC
>NW_014577845.1:41567-43694 GCF_000485595.1 Priapulus caudatus
GGTGTGTGTGTGTGTGTGTGTGTGTGTGTGTGTGTGTGTGTGTGTGTGTGTGTGTGTGTGTGTGTGTGTGTGTGTGTGTGTGTGTGTGTGTGTGTGTGTGTATGTCATGTGTGTGTGTGACAGTGCAGTGACAGTGTGTGACAGTGCAGTGTGTGCGTGCGTGCGTGCATGTGTGTGTGCGCGCGTGCGTGCCTACTATTATTAGTTACACGAAAAGATTCCACTCACAAATTAACTAGAGTTTTAAAAGTCGCTTTACAAGTACATGGAGAAAATCCGATTATGTACAACACCATAGACTACACCTACAGGCTACAGTACAGTTCCGCCCAAGAGTAGGCACTGGTAACCGGAAACGGAAACTCGCACCAGCGCCACATCGTGGAAAGTAAACGCGGAAAGTAAAGCCGGTTTTAGAAATGGAGTTGCTTTTCTCAGGATCAAGTAGACTTCAAAAGCTAAAGAGCGATGGGTATGTACTGTCGTTGTGTATAGAATAATAAAAACGAAGTCCTTCTAGGTGTAGGTATCTGTAATTAATATATAATAGATATTAAAACTGAAGCAGGTTTCCATTAAGTACAAGGTGTGGACGCTTACCCGTTACTCCATTCGATTTGCGGTTAGGCCCATACTCTAGGCTAGCGTTGCATCAGTGTAACTGTAACTTGTAAGTACTGAAGTAGTATATATATTTTGGTATTAGTAGCCTTACATAACCCCATAAAGATTAGTCTTGAAGGTCCAAAGGACTACACACTTTTTTGTTTATAAGAATTATTTTTATAAGAATCATCGAGGCTTGATTTCCCAAATTTTAAGAATTTTTTAAGAATACATGCTGAGGCTCGATCATCAGACACACATTGTCACTCGATGACGACGGCGACGAGTGGTTTGATAATGAGGATGACCGATTCTATGACGTTGAATTTTGCGGCCGTAGGGTGAAAGTTCATTATGAAAATGGGTGGTTTGAAGGCACTCTTGAATATACTTCAACGACGACATACATAAATATCGCGTTTCCTACCCCGACGGGAGTGAGGACTATATTAGCCTCGAAGACATTGACGGCGTAGAAGTCATATTACTGTAGTTTAACGAATTGCGGTATATTTTGAAAAGGAGGGGTTATACTTTCTAGTTGTGTTATACATTGGTTCTTTTATTGGATATTAGCAGTTTCCTCTTTCGTTCAACCACCACGTTTTACATGCCATCGCATTTAACAGTTTTAATGAAAATATAAGTCGATTTTTTCAACAATTATTTAAGGCTCAAAAAGTCGATTTTCTAAGAGTCACGAGGCTCAAAAAGAAAAGTACGATTCTTATAAAAAAAAAGTGTGTAGTAGTATATGACATCGGGGACGGAAAGCGACAAGTTGATCAAATAGTAATATTAATTATTATAGTATAGACAGGTCAACACTCCGGCTCGCAGTAATGCTGATAGGGTCTATGTCCCCCAGGGTACTGCCGGAACGTACCCTGGGTACGGTCCGGTATACCGGAACGTACCCTGGTAACTATCTAGCTGATATGGTTAGAGTTAGTGTTAGGGTTAGGGTTAGGGTTAGGGAGTAGGCGTAGGCGACTCCCTAGACTCATTAGTGGAGTAGGCGAGGTACGGACCGGCATATTAGATAGTAGTATTTAGTACCAGGGTACGTTCCGGCAGTACCCTGGGGGACATAGACCCTATCAGCATTAGTAATAGTGATACTAGTAATACTAGCAATTAATAAACAGCATTAATATTAATAACATTAGGTATCATTAATAACATTAATGCTAATAATATACTATGGGTGTTCAGTCCTAATTACGTGCACCACTATCTTGAATTCGACATTTTCTCCAAGCACGGGGATTGGTAACCTTGTAAGGTGTCTATACCGTCACCTACGAGTCGAAGCCATTCTACGGGATTCTACAGGATTCACATACAGGCTTCGACCCAGGATTCACGGTAAGCCAGGCAAGGCCACGGCTGCCAGCGTATATATAAGGACCGCTTGGGATCGACTCGGAGTGCTTCATTCTACCAGACGGCCAGGAGAACCGACCGTGTAAGGATCAACCCTTACATTTTGGCGCAGTCGACAGGATGTAAGGGTTGATC
>NW_014577845.1:45909-55173 GCF_000485595.1 Priapulus caudatus
TTATACGTAATTATTATTCTGTTAATATATGAACATTTAAAACTGTTAGTTAATCACAAAAGTGCTGTTATGTTTATACCTAACTACTATTTAACTATTTACTATTTGTTGTTAACATAAATTACTATCATTGTTGCAAACATAATTACTTGAATAATCTAACTGAAACTAATACTGAAATATAAGTTATTGCGCTTCTCATTTTGACGAATTAATTGACAAGAAACGTCCTCGGCCTGTAGCCTGTGGGCGAAAAGTTGATTCGGCAATCAAGTCATGTCGGAAGATTCACGGGATGTTATTTGTTTGAATGTTTTGAAGAATATTCAGTTGTGAGGAAGAGGCGAATGCTCTTGAGTGGGATGTTGGTGGCAGCAGACTACTCGTTGCTGATTCAGCGGGGAGATGCCAGTTCTGGGGAATGAAGGTAAATGCAAGACCAAGGTGACATCCAGAGTTTTGTGCAAACCCTTTGTCGATAACACTATCAAAATGAAGGTGTTAAGTACTTGAAACCAAAAAGTGTTTGCAGGGTGTTTTCACTCACTGGCCAGAATAAAACAGGACAGGATACCCTTACAGATGTGCTGATACAGTGATAGTCAGATGTTGTTCCTGTTTTTCCTGTTTCCGGATTTTGTTCAGTGTTTGTTTCCTGTAGCACATGTGATTTATGTGTCCTTACATGAATGTCTTTGTGTCATAGGATCATATAATTAATGATTGGCACATGATTGGCTCTGTCGACCTTCACAACGAACATGTGATAGCACTCGAGTGGCTGCACAAAGGATCAAAGGTAGCGTTGTCTTGGTTATTGTTATAATTAGAATATATAATATATATAATTAAAAGATTGTTAATTATAATTACTAATATATTAGAAGATTGTTTACCCACGTGTTTGAGAGTTATGACAGTCGTATGTCTAAATTTTCATAACATTGGCATGATGCTTTACTTAAATTTTTGACACTGTATGACATTTATGCTTTACAAAAGATGCCTTACAAAAGGACTGACAATGTAGCTTTCTTATTTCTCACAGGATGGCTTGGTTTAGGTTGATGTTGTAATGTGGCATTGAGGAATATTTATTCATTAGTGCACTGAAGTTTTGAGCTAATCACCTAATTTTCGGTCATGATGAATACATAACACGGTTGTGACAACATTTGGATGCTATAATATATTGTGATGATTATTTACAGCTTATTTTGTCACACTATAATATATTGTGATGATTATTTACAGCTTATTTTGTCACACTATAATATATTGTGATGATTATTTACAGCTGATTTTGTCACACGATAATATATTGTGATGATTATTTACAGCTGATTTTGTCACACGATAAGGACACGGTGAGGTATTCGGACAAGTTCCAGAGAGTCCCTGTTCATGACTTTCGCCCATCCGTCGTACATTTTGGGGGCCGCCCCATGGATGGCTGGATCGCAGTCACTGCTACTGGCTTGGTAAAAATAATGCCGATATCACAGTATTCACAGATAACGACTTTTCTGAATAAGATTAGTGAGTGAGAAGTGTTACTGTAGTGTGCAAACAGTAGGCCTAGTATCTGACCCAGAATCTTAAAAGTGACCAAGTAAAAGCTAGAATCAGCAGAGAGACAGGCATGGTAAATGAACGGATACACTGAGTCACTGAGTGTCTATTTGCAAATGTAATGTAATATGTATGAGAGCAAAAATTTTGTTGAATTTTGCAAGGTGTGTGTTACGCTCATATCTCCAAACAAAGAAGTCAAGACACTTTATGAAAGTTTGTCTGCTGTGAGATCGAAAATGATTCTTGCAGATGTCGCATACTGTAATAGTAAGTATATGATTAAGAATCTAACATGAACTATTAACACAAGTCCACTAAGTCCAACAATAGAGTCACTATCTGGGGCTATTTTTTAGAAACATTGTTAATAGTTAGGACTGTCATAAAATTTCATATCTTTTACATGACACTTCACCTGGATGTCATGACATTTTGGACAAATGATTACGTGATAATGTATGCTGTTTCTGATGATAGGCCCTTGACTTGAACCCTGTTGTCTTTGGGTTTGGTGAAGGAACAGGGAAACGTGACACCATCTCATGTTGGTCTAATTGTCAGCACTTGCTTGCAAAGCTGATTAACTGAAATGTGCAATCAGATGATTTTTGGTTTTGTTTTTTTATTATTTTTGTGTGTTATTTTGTGGTGATTTGTTTGTTGTTTGCAAACGCAGTGGTGCCATCTACTGGTTAATAAAGTATATACTAAGGCCAGGGCCAGTAGCTGCACAGTGTAGATGGTATCGGTTATCTTGTCAGATATATTCTCGTTACTTTGCATCACTTGCATATCATACTCTCTCACATCCTATTTGGCATAGATAGTTATAGGCTTGATGGGTCTTAGTACTCGAGTCAAATTCAAGATTTTCATTATGAGTCATGAATTTCAGACCTATTGCAGGCATGAGAGCATCGTGTCACTGTTTTGATGTTTGTTTTCCTGTGGCAGATGGAGATTTGATGGTGGTGACTAGTGATGGACTCATATCTTCAGCCGTACGTTGCTTCAAAGTCTCAATCAAGGCTCAACATGGGGGTAAGCATATACTTTAGGATACTCAGTGAATAGTTTAATATCATCGTGAGGTCATTGCCGTAGCTATGGGGTGAATGTAAGCCCTGTTATTTGCCGTTAAGGGCTGAGGGTTGCTTGCAGATGTAGTTGTTATATCTTTGTTTCAGCTTTTAACAGTAGTGCCAAATGTTATTCGATAATGAACCTGCTTGATTCATTATCAAGACAATAGATATATACTTATTATATAATTGATGTGAACGTTTATTTTACATTTTTTATGCGGATGAATTTGCCTCATGCAACAGAGTCAAGCAGGTCTGTGTCAAACCCTCGTTTGTATATTGTAGGTGCCGATTTCACTGTCACTTGTCAGCCAATGGCAAGCTTCTTTATGAAGACCTACACGACCAATCACCAGTCCTGTCAATGTAAGTAACCATGGTAACATAATGAAACGTGTTTACTTCAATATATTAAAAGAGTTAAAGCTTCTGTCTTGTACGTTACAAGTCAGAAGTCGTAGGGGCACTTGTGTCGGACGACGTGGTAGTGCGACTCAGAAGTCGTAGGGACACTTGTCTCGGACGACGTGGTAGCAGTACTCAGAAGTCGTAGGGGCACTTGTGTCGGATGACGTGGTATCGCGACTCAGAAGTCGTAGGGACACTTGTGTCGGACGACGTGGTAGCGCGACTCAGAAGTCGTAGGGGCACTTGTGTCGGACGAAACGTGGTAGCGATACTCAGAAGTCGTAGGGACACTTGTGTCGGACGACGTGTAACGCGACTCAGAAGTCGTAGGGGCACTTGTGTCGGACGACGTGGTAGCGCGACTCAGAAGTCGTAGGGGCACTTGTGTCGGACGACGTGGTAGCGCGACTCAGAAGTCGTAGGGACACTTGTGTCGGATGACGTGGTGGCGTGACTGGTCATCGTAGTCGAAGTAGTTGATCTGCAGCCGCTGCGCGAGCCTGCGGCCCAGCTTACGCAGCTTGCTGACGTTCATTGTTGCCGACGTGAGGGTCTGCTGCTCGCAGTTGAAGCCATCGAAGACGATGTTGAGGAAGAGTTCGCCGTTGGCGCTCTTCTGTCCTTTGAGGCGGATGTAGACGTTGTGGATGTGGCCGCGGTAGATCAGCTTCTCCCGGCTGTGGAACTCATACTCGCCTCCCTCCGGGTTGAGGACAAACCTGCGGGAGTGCATGTACATGAGTGCATGTGCGGGTGAAGGGAAGTGGGTTACTGTGTGGGTAAATGCAGTGAGGGAATGTATGGGTTAAGGCGTTGGTAGACGAATTGGATCAATGTGCGGGTGATTGGTTTTTTCAATAATAATGTAAATATATACAGGTATGGTTATAGTATCAGAGAACAATCAGTATGATGGAGCTTACCTCCGCCAGCCATTGTAGCAGTAAGCAGAATAGGAAGCAAAGAAAATCGGAGCCAGGAGAAAGGGGAAGTACTGGTCCAGCTGTGACGTTGCGTACGTAGACACGCAGGCTATGATGCTGACGAATATGCACACCAGGGAGAGCCACATGCGCGCTGAGCGTGACTCGAGCACAAATATGCCGTGTGAGATCTCATGAAATGGATAGATCGGATTCTCATCCATCTTCCTGGCAAATGTTTGCTCCGGCTTTTCGAGAAAGTTGAAGTCCCAAGCCCCGAAGATACCGACAATCATTGTCTCTTGTTATCAGAACTTCTCCTGACACTGTAATTGGAACAGAGTAGTACCTAATGAACAGTAGTTAATAAGTGTCAAAGCTATATTTTTACACATGCAGGAACACACATTGCATCAAGAGAAGATAATATCAGGAGTTAGAGATTAATATACAACAAGATAGCAGTATAACAAGATGGGAACATCTGTTATTGCCTTATTGCTAATAATATCTATTACCTAAGAATACCTGGTCACTGATTAAAGTAAAACTGAAAAGGTTTGAGAAAATAATAATAATAACACTGGGTTATAAGAATACTTGGTCACTGAATAAAGTCAAACTGAAAAGGTTTGAGAAAATAATAATATATATGAAACACTTATTGGTGAGTGTTTAAAACTATTGGACTTACCATAGGATTGTGTTGTGCTTGGCAGGAACATTTAACAAGTGACACCAAAAACGTGATTGAACTGGCTGTGCATGTTTTGTCATGATGAATGATGAAAAACAATGGATAATTGTTTGTTTTCTATTGTTTTTATCCAAAAGAATTGATTGTTTCTGATTTGTGACATACATGAGATGCATACTAGAACTTGAATATTTTATAATATTCCCATTTTTAGCATCTTCTACGAAAAGAAATTTAACAGTTATTTTAAATAATATTGTATATTGCCACAAATAATTGACAGTGTGGGATGTAATGAGTTAAAAATATTAAAAGATAATCCTATCTGGTTCTAATAATAAACGATCTCTCTTTCTCTCTCTCTCTCTCTCTCTCTCTCTCTCTCTCTCTCTTTTTTTCTTTTTCTTTCTCTTTCTCTTTCTCTTTCTCTCTCTCTCTTTCTGGCTCTCTCTCTGGCTTTCTTGGTCTCTCCTCTTCCCTCCCTCCTTCTCTCTCACCCGCCCACCCTCTCACTACCTCCTCCCTCCTTCCATGTCTTCCTCCACCTTTCTCTGTCCCTCCCTCTCCTCCCCTCTCTCTTTCTGTCTCTCTCATTGTCTCAATCTCTACCTCTATCTCACTGTCACAGTTAATCAATGTTTGCATCACTCCATTATAGATGGGAAAATTTCTCACCTGCGATTTGCGTGGAAGGAGGGCACGAACGCACTGCTAACCTGCGCAGCCGGCAACAGTGGCAGCTGTGTGGAATTCTGGGAGATGAAGGAGCAGGCCAGCCCTGTTCACAAAGTGTTTCAAAGTGCAGGAGGTGGATCGGGGGAATACAAGTCGCTGGTAACCTTCTCTTGCCCGACTCTTTTTCTCTTTTTTTTCTCTTTTTCTCTTTTTCTCTTTTTCTCTTGACGATTTGTTAGTCTCACTCGCGAGCGAATGTTTTCGATGAAATTTTGAGAGCATCACAGCCATGGTTGTTACTAACAATGTTAGAGATTGTTGTCGCATGTTTATTTGTGATTGCTATTTTAAAGATTTGACCTCCCTCTGCTAGTTACGAATGTGGATGCAGAGGATTGATTTCTATGTGACACTATTCCTAGTGAAATCGTACACTATCAAGATTTGAATGCTGGTGCTATAGCTACAAACAAGTGCTATCATGCACGATATTATGCATTATCATGCACAGGTGCTATTATGCACAGCATAATCGTAATCACATGACAGCTTACGAATTATTTGCGTTGCGCAGAAATGGAAGTATGTCGACACGATTCTGCACACGTCCGAGGTGTCGGCTGTGACGTCTTCACGTCTCTCACCTTCAGATGGCGCTCTCATCCCGCACTATAGCGGCATCGTCGCGTACAAGGACAGCAGCATCAAGCTGCTCTACAGGTACATATACGTAGACAACACATGTTCGTACAATACACGATCGACGAATATCGTTCTCGTGCAGGTGACGTGTAGCTCTAGCTAATCAGCGTTGCAGCAGTGCATTCTAAAAATGCTGCTTGGCAACAGAGTGCTGAAAAGTCGGATTGGTTTAGAAAATTTCTTGATCGCGAATGCTTGCGTGTTGATCAATATATAAAGAAGAGCGCTTGCTCTCTTACATTTTACAAATGTTTAGTGATATCAGATAAACGAAAGTGTGCCTCTCTGACTTTGCTCTCCGTTAAGACAAGAAAAAGAAGTCCATAACATAACAAATTCCAAAGTAAAATATATTTGTGTCGCGTAAATGTTAAAAAAGAAAGAAAAAAGAACTGTGTGAACAAAAAGAAGCCAGTAACATAAAAGAAACTCTAAAGTAAACTTGACTAGTGTCCCGTAAATGTTTTTTTCACTGCGTCACACGTTCTGTTCCGTGAATGTTTAAAAAAAAAAGCTATTCGCGGTGACACACTCACTGCAGGAGAGAAAAAAACTACTTTTTGAATGAAAAGAACTAGTGTCCCGTAAATGCTTTTACAAATTTTGCCACACTGCAGGAGCAGCGTGACGCAGGTTGCCGCGGTAACGATGGAGAACATAGTGCGGCTCGCGAGCGACTCCGGCCTCAGCCAGTCGACTATGGCCGGAGAGCTGACCTGCATGCGCCAGTCTACGACCGGTTACATCATGGTTGGCGTAGATATCTACAGTCAGATGTTCGTCTATAGACTGTCGACGAGTCGAGACACGTGTGGGTACATTGTTACCGCTGTTGCTGTTGTTATCGTTGTTGTTATTGTTGTTATTATTATTATTATTATTACAGTAAAACTCGCATAAGTTGTCATCGTCTAACTCGTCAATTCGCATAAGTTGTCATGGCAGTCAAAGTCCCGATTTTCTCTCATAGTAAATCCATTGGAATAGCCCCGCCGAAGTCGTCATTTATAAGCCATCATTATGTACAAGTCGTCGCCCTCAGACAGGTCCCATGTAATACAAACAACGGTAATTTCCCATCTGTAAGTCGTCATCAGAAATGCCGATGGCGCAGTGTACGGTCTAGGGGATGCACGAACTGGCTGTCGCATATCTGCGCCAACGTGTAATCAACAGCGGGTGTTACAGATAGCCAGCGTGTGCCGCGCCTGCCGCTAGTGCGTACGATGTACGTGTGTTATGGCCAGCAGCGGTGTCGATTGATGTAGGGACCCGATTGTTTCATGTCTGCTATGTATGTTGCACGAACTGACGTCGTGTGTGGAGCATGTTTATGACTGCATAGGGGTGACGGGCGCCTGGGAGGGGAGCCCTACATATAAGTCGACAAAATGACGACTTATGTGTATGTCGTCATTTTCGTAAGTCGGCACAAATATGCTGGTCCCAATAGTGTCGACGTATGCGAGTTTTACTGTATTATTATTATTATTTCCAACGTGGATCACGGCATTAGCCAGTGGCTTCTGGGTTAGCCATGTGCCAACTTGGGATATAGGGATTCAATCCAGAATTTTATGTTACTATTATTATTATTATTATTATTGTCAGCGGTATTAGTATCGTCACATGTTGAGTCTTTAGTGAAACATGGAACAGGTTGTGGACATTACTGATGCGAACGACCCAATGTAAATTCCCACAGTATGCCAGGAACAAGGTCCAAGCTTGATACACAAAACACATGCCACTCACTTTTCTTGCAGTGGATGGCCCAGTTTTTACCTTGACGGAACCGACGTTTGTTTCAGATTTCCAAACCGGTACTTTGCTGGCCACAAATCACATTGTGAATCTACTCGAGTACTGCATGCTGAATGGTTACGACTGGTTTGATGTGCTGCTGTGTGTTAGACCAGGTATGTAACTGTGCGTTACTCTACATCATTCTTCACCATGCTTTATCAGTCGGTATCGTTCTATGTTAGCCTATATTTACCTCCACCCAACGGAGTTGGAGGAGGTTATGTTTTCGCTCTCGTGTGTTTGTGTGTTCGTGTGTTAGTGTGTTCGTGTGTCGCGCGATCGATATTAGCGCGTCAGCCAGCCAGCGAGCCAGCCAGCGCAGCGAGCCAGTGAGCGCGTACATGTGAGCGAGCAGCAGCAACCAGCGGCTGCTACGAGCGAGCGAGCAGCAAGCCAGCAAGCCAGCGTGTACATGTCAGTACGCTGGCGTATATCGTGGCTTATTCATTACATGTGTTCGTCAGTCGTATGGCGTATGGCGTATGTCGCTGGCGGAGGTATGCACTCTCTGTGAGTGCACTCTGTCTAGTACCGTATGTTACTACCTGTGCATGTCTCTTTATAACTGTGTGGGTGATTGTTGTATGTTTCAGGGTGCACAAACAACGTGTGTGATTGATGTGTGTTTCAGTGTATACTGACACCGTGGATGATTGGCTTACGTTTCAGGGTACATCGACAGCGTGTGTGATTGGCTGACTGATAGTTTCATGAAGCAGCCTGCCTCCATACAGCAGGTCTACTATAATAAGTACCTGACGATAAAGGCATCTCTCTACAGGTAACATCAGGAGTTAATAATGACAAATAATTTTTGTCATTATTATTTGTATTATTGTTACCTCCGCGCAACGGAGGTCATGTAATCGGTCTCGTGTGTGTGTGTTCGTGTGTGTGTGTAGCGTTGGCGCGATCGATTCAGCAGCAGCTCGCCTTAGGGCGTTCAGTCAGCAGCAGCCAGCAGCGAGCCAGCTGTTATACACATACATGGTACATGCTCGCGGAGGTATGCACTCTCCGTGAGTGCCCTCTGTCTAGTTATTATTGTTATTATCATTTATTATTTGTCATTATTAACTCCTGGTAACATATATACTTCCCATGACTTTGGGTTAACCGTCACAGAAAAACAACGCATCAAGCAGTAGGGTAAAACCTGTATAATTAGTGTGTAATTAGTGTGTAATTAGTGTATAATTAGTGTATAATTAGTGTGTATCCACAATCGCAGGCCCAAGAGTGCAAACGTTTGTATGGTTGCTAAACGCACTCATGAGAGCAGCCACAGCCACACGGACATGCACGCGCGCGCACACACACACACACACACACACACACACACACACACACACACACACACACACACACACATACGCACTCACATGCACACACA
>NW_014577845.1:59005-64697 GCF_000485595.1 Priapulus caudatus
ACAATGCCAGGTAGGTGTTATGCTACCTGTTAATGACAATGCCAGGTAGGTGTTATGCTACCTGTTAATGACAATGTCAGGTAGGTTTTATGATAAGGTACGCTGCATAGGTGTCGAAATAAACAGTTCGTCCTGTACCAGGAGCGTGGAGTCTTATACAGTGTAGGGTGACTAATCATAATCATGTGATGTTGTGTAGAGCTAACGAAGACCTATCCATGGTGCCTTGAATGGCATATCATCGAATTTATTCGCTCATCTATGCACCTAAATTTGATATCTATGCACCTATCTTTGCATCTATGCACCTACCTTTTTTTCTCTATGACCTTTTTTCATTTATGCACCTACCTATCTTGTATCTATGCACCTATTTTTTTTTATCTATGCACCTAAATTTTTTTTATCTATGCACCTATCTATGTTAAATTTATTCGCTCATCTATGCACCTAAATTCATGATGCTTCTAGCCGAAATGAAGCAGGCGTGTATGTACACAAGTGGCGGATAGCGTCAGACGAGACACAATCTCAGCCCGCATTAACACAATCAGTGTGACGAGAGCGGGGGTGGGGCGTTGCCATTGACAACGAGCAGAAGCGTCTGACAAGCGTGTAACTCGGAGGAGCTAGTCGAAGCAGAATTTCTGATCGTAGAAATGTCAGCGAAATGTTCGCGACGTTGTTTTTAATGCATCATAAAAGCATTTCATGGCAGATGCGAGAGTAGAATGTCTGCCTCATTGATACAAACGCACGCAGCAACATTCTAATAAATCAATTGCTACTTGCTACTAATTTTTATCACACGAACAATCCAGTATAGTGACACCTGGTACCTTCCGCATCGCAATCGAATTTCGTCTTTTATTCACGAGTAGAATATTATATTTAACCAAATAGCAGCTTCACAGAGTTTTCGTATTAAATAGAATGCACTAGCGTGATAAAACTACATCGCATGTTCCAATGAAATATGCTGAAATGGCATTTGTTATCGGCTCAATGCTCTCCGGCCAGGAGAAAGGTCCCGTGGAGAAACTCACGAGTATGTCGACAATAACTCGTCTGCTCTCGCTCTAATGCAGTGGTTCTTAAAGCGATTACGTAATTGTAAATCGTAAATCGTAAAAGTAAACAAATTATATACACTTTTTCACACTTACAATTTAATCAATTCTGTCCGCTTTTCATTGTAAAATTGCTGCATTATATTTCCTATTTTGCTATTCCGTTCGATGTGAACAAACCCTCGTAACGTAACTTATACATAGCCCATAGCAAGCATTTAATGTCACGATCAATATATCAAATCGCCCAGGTTTTTTGGATCTTTGGATCTTATCTGGGTAAGAATTTGAGGATACATTTAGCCCTGTTAGTACTTACTTTTCAAGTAAAAAACTTGCAACAAATTTTTTTTACAAATATACACCATAGAAAATTCGTGACGTAGTCAATTGAACCTTTTTTGAGTCATGGACCCCTTTGAGAATCTGGTGAAAGCTATGGACCCCTTCCCAGAAAAATGCACCTAAGCACATAAACAATAATCTTGCATGCGTCTGGTTCACGGACCCCCTGAAGCCCATCCAGAAACCCCAAAGGGGTCCATGGACCACAGGTTCAGAACCTGAGTCAGTCTAAAGCAGTGTTTTTCAACCTTTTTTGAGCCAAGGCACATTTTTTCATTGAAAAAATCACGAGGCACACCACCAACAGAAAATGTTAAAAAATGAAACTCTGTGGCCTATATTCACAATATAAAGTCATTCTCATCAAAGTGTCTTGAATAGGAATCAAATAAACACAAAGAAAAAGTATTTTATAATAAAATATAATATTTCTATCCACTCAGTGTGAAACCTGGGCCTGTTTGGATGAACACAGAGTTGATATCCTGGCAGGAATCGAAGAAAGACACAATTGATTTTTTTTCAATTTTTTTCCACGGCACACCAGACAATCTCTCACGGCACACAAGTGTGCCGCGGCACAGTGGTTGAAAAACACTGGCCTAACGCATACCTATGATGGTCTCCTCATACACGCGTAGCTAGCTGTCATTTTATGTCTCTTTACCTTATGATGATCCATTGGTTGACCAGTGTGCGTGCGTGCTGCGTGCGTGTGTGTGCATGTGGGTATGTGCGTGCGTGTATGCGTTTATGTCGGCACGTGTGTGTGTGAGTACAGTAAATATGTGTGCGTGAGTGTATACATGCATGTGCACATGCGTGCATGTGTGTGTGTGCGTGCGCGTGTGAGTGCATGTCCGTACCTGTGTGAGTTTGCATGTCCGTGCGTATATGCGTGCATGTGTGAGTTTGCATGTCTATTTGCGTGTGCACGTGTGTGCATGCTTGTATGTCTGTCTGCGTCTATGCGTGGATGCATGCGTGTGTGCATATTCACTTGCATGCCTGCATGTCTGTCTGCGTGCGTGTGTGCGTGCATGTGCACCTGCATGCATACGTGTGTACATGTGCACCTGCGTGCATACGTGTGTACATGTGCACCTGCATGCCTGCATGTCTGTCTGTGTGCGTGCATGTGTGCGTGCATGCATGCGTGCGTGCGTTTGTGCGTACATGTGCACCTGTGTGCATGTGCATACGTGTGTGTATGTTCACCTGCGTACGTGCATACGTGCGTGCGTGCGTGCTTGCGTGCGTACATGCGTGCGTGCGTGCGTGCGTGCGTGCACGTCTTTCTGGCTACATGAATGCGCTGCGTCTCCTCAGACTTGATGAGAGCTAACAAGTCGGAGGCTGACCTGACCAGCATGCTGTCGCTAGTGAAGGCAACGGAGACCAAGGCACGCGAATACATCGTCGAGCCGTCGGTGCTGCAGTGTCTCCAGCAACTACTCCAGTGGATTACCGACTTCACTCTCTACCTGCTGGCGTTACTGCCCACCCAGTATGTGCACAAAACAGAGCACCCAAGGGTAATATAGTACATATATCACACCTGCTAGCTCTAACACCATTCCATCTAACAATTCACCCAGTATGTGCACAAAACAGAGCACCCAAGGGTAATATAGTACATATATCACACCTGCTAGCTCTAACGAAACCCAATCATCTAACAATATCACACCAGTATGTGCACAAAACACGAAGCACCCAAGGGAAATATACGTTACCGCAGGATAGCATAATAGGGAGGAGTTGTGACAACAAAAAAAAGGGAAATTCGTCATACGTAGCCTATAATACCTAACGATTTACTACGGCGTAACGGCAACCAACTTGAGCTCAAATCGTACGCAACAGTACATTCTCGTTCGCCATGCGTGTGAAATCGTTTCCTCTAGTATACACCGCTCAATCTCGGAGATACAGAACTAAAACGTAACACACGATTTTCAGTTCTGTTGCCAGCAAAATCCAGATTGGCGAATAAGCTATTTGAAACAAAAAGGCAGCTACAACCGCACTGTCCAGGGCTTTGCGCTCATAGCGGCGCCGGCGAGGCGCTGTGGCTCGCAGGGAGATTGCACCGTGAGGCAGGAGTCCTAACAACAAGATTAGCTGTTTTATCTGAATAGACTCCATGATGTGCTAGTGGTGCGGTCGGTTATACACGGGCGGTGGCTCTCGAGCGCGAAGCGGTCGCCTGCCGCTGAGCTGGCAGGAGCTGCTGCTGATTGCGGTGGGGCGGGGTGCATACGCAGGCCTGTAGAATGAGGGGTCAAAGCAAGGGTTTATCTTCTGCAGAAGTGTTGCGTTGAGCCTAATCAGCCGGGCTCTGGAGGCCAAGCGCCTCGCGGCCAATGGACTGGGGGAATAAAGCCGCAAGCCCTGGAACAGTGTGGGTCTAGTAGCTGCCTTTTGTTTAATAGCTTTATTCGCCAGCATGGATTTTTGCTGGCAACGTAGAACGAAAAATGCGTGTGGTAACGTTTTAGTCTGATTCCGATTGAGGGTTGTATACTGGAAAACGATTCAACGACGATGGTGAAGAGGATGTACTGTGTACGATTTGAGCTCAAGTTTGGTTGGCGTTAACGCGTATGTAAATCGTAGGTTTATAAGCTAGTAAATGCACGAATTCCCATTGTTATTGTTGTCGAGCAGCTCTCCCTCATTTGGGATGTTACTGCCTGCATAGTACGTATAATACACGTCCGGTGGATGCAGTGGTGGGAAGCGTCAGGTGCGCGGCTACCCGGGCCGCTGGTGTGCGGGGCGCGCCCCCTGCCCAGGGTCCCGGCCGGCCGTTTGAGGCCGCCGACCTTGCCGCGGGTGGCCGCCGCGGGGTGGCTGCCGGGAGTAGTGGAGGGCGGACGTGCTAGCGATCTGAGACAACCCATTCCATCAACAATTCACGGCCGAGGTATGTGCACAAAACCAGAGCACCCAAGGGTAATATTAGAGATACGTATATCACAACCCTGCTAGCTCTCTAACTACCCATTGCCATCTACACAATTCCGCGCAGTATGGTGCACATGCGGAGACAGGGGAGCACCCAGGGGGTTCCCACAAGGGTAATGATGTACGTATATCAAACAACCTGCTAGCTCTAACACCCATTCATCAACATATTCACACCAGTATGTGCACAGAAAGCAGAGGAACCGCACGGTACATAGTAGTAGACGTATAGTCAAGGAGTGGGGCCATCGCGGACCTGCTAGCTCGTAAGCACCCTTCCCGTCCAACAATTCACCCAGTATGTGCAGCGAAAACGAGTGAGCACCCAACGGGTAATAGTAAGTACATATAGTCGTGGAGACGCGCGCGTGCTAGCTCTAACAACCGATTCCAAGTTCCAACAATTCAGTCACCTCGCGCAGATATGGTTGCACTAAGACAGAGCACTCAGGGGTAAAATAGTGTGTAGCCATACTACCGGGGTGTAGTAATTAACACACAGAACTGGGCTCTTGGTAAAGACGCCAACCGCGATGCCAGAGGATAATTCACCACGGGACTGGAGGGTGAGGTGGAGCCGATATGTCCACAGAGCAGAGCATCATTAAATTTTCATTGTGTGCTACTGTATAGGGGGTGTTGGATATTTCCCAATGAGCAAGTAAGTCTCTGCGTGCGGCTATTCCCGTCAAGCAGGTTTTTAGGTTTTAATTTTTGCTCGACCGGTAGTGGTTATTTATCTGCTGATGGGCATATTTGAAAGATCTGTTGTAGTGGCGCATATTCTGCGTTTTGGTAGGTCACTGAGCAGAAGGGAAGGAAGCGCATCTGCTTGTCTTGTTATAGGTGACTGTATCTTGTATATACCAGAGAACCGACGAAGTATTCGTTGTGTGTAGTATAATATTTATCAGTAAAACCTATGAAATAAAGTATGTAACCGTATAATGGTATAAACCTACGATTAAAGCCCATTAGGGGGAAAATGCCAAAAGCGTCGTTTATAGACAGGTGACTGTAACATAGCTCGGTCACTTCACTTTATAACATTGTGGAGTGCTAGCCGCCAGGGAAAAGCTGAACCGCGGTCCCTATCCAAGAGGTGCTGATCTCTAGAGATGTCTTTTCCAACGATATAACTAACAGTCGAGCAAACAGGAAAGATTGTCATAACATGTGGGTGATGACAAAATGCGCGTGTGGTTTCTGTTGAGGGTGGTGGTGTCAGCCACAGCAAATGATTTTTGAGTGCGAGTACAACTGCTGTGTGTGTTGTTACAGTGTGGTCTGCTAAATGATGTCAGTGG
>NW_014577845.1:69588-76785 GCF_000485595.1 Priapulus caudatus
TTGTCCAGTATAGGATGTTGTTTGTAGTTATGTTGTTGTTATTTACTGCTACGGGCTTGTCTAATATAAGGTGTTGTTGTTTATAGTAATGTTGTTGTTATTTAGTCTAACTGGCTTGTTCACTATAAGATCTTGTTTGTAGTTATGTTGTTGTTATTTACTGCTACGGGCTTGTCTAATATAAGGTGTTGTTGTTTATAGTAATTTTGTTATTGTTTACTGTTACAGGCTTGTGCAGCTTAAGGTGTTGTTGTTTATAGTAATTTTGTTATTGTTTACTGTTACAGGCTTGTGCAGCTTAAGGTGTTGTTGTTTATGGTAATGTTGTTATTGTTTACTGTTACGGGCTTGTCCAGTATAAGGTGTGGTTTATCTTGTTGATGTTATCGTTTACTGTTAGGGACTTGACCAGTATAAGGTGTGGTTTATATTGTTGTTGTTGTTGTTGTTGTTACAGGCTTGTCCAGTGCCAACCTGTCTTCCCAGCAGCAGCCCTACCACTTCGAATACGATGTCCCGCCGCAGCAGTCGACAAAGTACGAAGAAGAGCCACCAGAGGTCACTTTTCGATCTCAACAGAAGCTGGATGCCATTAGGAAAGTTCAGCTGGGCATTTGTCCCGCGATATCACTCAAGCAGTGCACTCGGTATGCATTCACCTCCTTAATTGTGTAACATGGTTAATTAAAATAATTTTAATAATAAATATTTCCATTTTTTAATGCTATTGTTTCACCAAACTGAGGTGAGGCATCTTAGTGCATCAGTGATACGCCTTTATTTAGTACTCGTTCTCTTATGGGTTCTTCTTTTTAATTAGTGTGTAACGGATGTTTGTATGCTGACAGTTGTAGCTGCATGTCTGCTCTCAGCATTGGAGTTCGGTCGCCGGCCACCAGGTGGTGGGACCAGCACTGGGTGAAGTCGTGTTTGTGTGGAGGTCACTGGCGTAGCAGCAACTAGGTCGGCAGCTAGGCGGTGCCCCCCCTCCCTCGCACGTGCCAGCGACTACGATGTAAGTTGTGTGTGTGTGTGTGTGTGTGTGCGTGCGTGCGTGCGTGCGTGCGTGCGCGCGTGCGTTTGTGCGTGTGTGCGTGTGTGCGTGTGTGCGCGTGTGCGGGTGCGTGTGCGTGGGTGTGTGTGTGTGTGTGTGTTTGTGTGTGTGCATGTGTCTGTGTGTGTGTGTGAGTGTGTCTGTCTGTGTGTGTAAGTGTGTGTATGCGTACGTGCGTGCGTGTGTGTGCGTTTGTGTGTGTTTGTGTGTGTGTGTGTGTATGTGTGCACGTGCGTGTGGGGATGTGCGTGCGTGCGTGCGTGCGTGCGTGCGTGTGTGTGCGTTTGTGTGTGTCTGTGTGTGTGTGTATGTGTGCACGTGCGTGTGGGGATGTGCGTGCGTGTGTACACTTGTGTATCACTCTCTATGATATCATTGTAGATGTATCAATAAAAACACTTTGAATACACTTTGAACACAATTACTTTAATCTATGCCATTACTATAAATATATAGATAATGAAACTACTTACAGCTATGATATTATTGTAAATGTATAAATTGCAATACTATAAGGTTAGATACTGAAATTAATAATCTAAATAGAAGCTCGATTACTTGTTATGAACATGGTCAAATATTTCTATAACGCGCATTTTTCATCTGGAGGGGAGTGAGCTGAACATTCATTGCCTGTAACTGTATTACACTTTGGTGACATTGCGATCTCGGCACCAGCTTTCTTAGCTGAACTTTGGCACTTCTGTAAAATGGCACTTTGGCACTTAATTTTGGCACTTTGGAACTTGAACGCTGCCGCTTCTGTGCTCACTCTGAGCTCGGCGTGCAATAACCATTTTATTACTAGGCCGGCACGTTAGTTATCGTTGGCATCAAAGCAGATCTAAGGCTTGTCTTACGTGTGTCGATTTCTCATTACAGGTGGCGTGGTATCGTCTATGGACGCCGCTTCTCCGCGTTTTTCTCCGTCCGGCTTGTGATGCGACCACGTGACGTTGCGGTGGCTCCCTCGCCTTCCACCATCTTCCTGGATGTGACCTGCTTGAGCGACGTAACCACGCTCCCCTTGAATGTCGGGGTTGTTCGGCCGGATTGTGCACACCCGGTCTGCACATGCATTGTTGCACTTGTGTCTGCCGTATGATAGACGTCGTGGCACTTCGTTGCCAAGCATTGTTTTATCAGAACGTCGCTTTGATGACTGTGATTGGCTGCAGCTAGCTGTTAATCAATACTAGGCAGATCGGTCGCGATCTGTTTAAAGCGATGGCAGTTGATTCCAGTAAAACCATCGTAACCGGAAATCGTCGTCGGTAAACGAGTATTGTAATGACTAATTAGACGCGGAAAGTATCGTCCACAGGCGGCTGGTTGTAAATTTCGGTGTGATTATCGATTTTCGGCCGTCGCTCACGATGAACGTAATATCTCGGCCGAAACCTAGCAGCGAAAGCAGCAGTGATCTATCAAGCAAGCAGCAACGTGGCGGCAGTTGCTTTGTGCTGAGTGAAATCTCGTGTTTGCCCCCCCCCCCCCCCGTCGGTATGGCTCGTTTCACACGCGTTGGTAAAATCCGCATAACATACATAATGCAGAGGCAAGAAGAAACCATTCAAAAAGAGTTGGAGACAGTGACGAAATCTCGTCGATCAAATATTATATATATATATATATATATATATATATATATATATATATATATATATATCAGGAGTTCCCTCGAGATAACAACAATTTATGCGTTTCGTTGCCACGCGAAAAGGTTAAAATGGCTTCCATTATATAGTGACCGAAATTTCTTAATAAAAATGTATTTTGATCTTGGAATGGCATACAAAGATATACTGCTCATGCTAGGTCATCACCACGACAGGCTTTTAAGTAAAAGGCACCTTGAACGGATATTAAGTGCAGCGCATCTTCATTGTAGAAGATACAGCCGTGTGGACGATGTTGTACAATTCATCCAGAGTCAGTTACATGGTTCGGGCCAATTACACGGGTATCGCATAATGTATGCCAAATGTCAACAAAGTGGCATTCGTGTAAGAAAAGAGGATGTACGATTGATACTAACAAGTCTCTTGTCAAGACGTGCCTACTTTGCGAACGGACCCAATTACATCTGGCATGTCGATGGTTATGACAAGTTGAAACCATACGGATTATGCATAAGCGGATGAATAGACGGTTTCTCAAGAAAAACAATCTGGTTAAATGTGTACAGTACAAATAATGACCCAACAATAATTGGAGGATACTTTTTAGAAGCTGTGAAGGAGTGTGGAGGGTGTCCCCAAGTCGTGCGCGGTGACCGCGGCACGGAAATTGTACATAAAAATGGAACGATATAATATCTCGTGGGAACGAGATAAAATAATCCCGGGCTCTGTAGTCCTGGCCCCTTTTATCAGATGAAAGTAACGTGCGTGAGAATTGTATTTTAAAGCCATGTCTTTGAAGCGATGCGCCTGTTTGTCCGAAACCGATGGGGACCACTGCATGTGTGTGTGTGCGTGCGTGCGTGCGTGCATGTATGCGTGCGTGCGTGCGTGCGTGCGTGTATATATATATATATATTGTATTGTATAGGTATTGTATATTTCTTGGGTTCTTGGGAGTATCGTGTAGAGGTTTATGTGAATGATGACATTTTGGACTACTCTCTGGCACGCTGTACTAATATCACAGTGAGACCAGCTTTGTGCGTTCGCTACATTATTAATATCTTCGCATTAATATCTGGTGAGCATTTTATAAGGGTATATATTTCAGGGTTATGCTTGATTTTCTTCTCAAGTCAGTTTTTTTTCCAATCATGGCATCAGTTACGATATTAGAACACACGTGAACACATGTCTGTATGTGTGTGCGTACGCGCGCGTGCATGCGTTCGCATGTGTGTGTGCGCGCGTGCGTGCGCGCGTGCGTGCGTTCGCATGTGTGTGTGCGCGCGTGCGTGCGTTCGCATGTGTGTGCGTGTGTATGTATGTATATATAGATCTGTGTTGATGAGTATAGGCCTATCCCGTGACGTTAATTTTCTGTATAAAAGCAACTTTGTATACCAGCGCATGCCCAGACCCGCCTCCGATCCATGTTCACTAGACTTCTCCCTTTCCAGTATTCCTAGACCTGCTCCTGTCAGGGCGTGGTGGCGTAATGTCAGGTAATCTATCTATCTATGTATCTATCTATCTATCTATGTATCTATCTATCTATCTATCTATCTATCTATCTATGTATCTATCTATCTATCTATCTATCTATCTATATCTGTATATATGCGTGTGCGTTTGTGGAAAACTGTAATAAGATCTGTAGGTGTAAAAACTTGTGTCAGTGGAAAATAAATGATTTTGTGCCTTTACCCTATATATACATCGATTCCATGTGTTTTCACATACTATATCACTTTCTCGAATAATTACACTTGGACAGTTAATCACCGGCCAATTACCCCCCCCCCCGGACAATTGGGCTACCCATAGACAATCCCCCCACGAACAATCTCTCCTGAGTTTTTAATATAATTTATTTGTTTAGATTATTGTGTTGAATTCGATTCCGTGAGAAAATACATTTTCAAAGGAATATTAAATTCTTTTAGCGAAAATCAAAATTGATTTCCATTCGATTTATTTCTTACATATATAAATTCTTGATAACTTTAAGCGAAAATTTTTAATAGGTAGAAACAACAAAAGCGTGGATGCGTGTTCACCCGCGCGACTGTGCGTGTCAGAGCGTCATGGCATATGTACAAATATATATATTCCTATTAGAAGGCTAGAACTTTGCGCCATTCTTTTCTTCATAGCTCGCGGGGGTCACTACCACTTCACAACCTTCACGTCTCTCAACTGTGATGCACTCACGTGTAGCTTTGTATTTCAATGAGGCCACGGCTACATGGCAACCTTTCAGTGAGTGAACGAACGGCCGCGGGTGCAGAGTCGCAATCAGCCGAGCAGCAGCGCTATAGAGAGCAGGACGTGTAGTGTGGATGCCGTGTAGAAAGAGCTGCGGCGACGGTAGCGCGGTGACACCACGGCCGTATAAAATACTGTTCGCTTGGTTGATTCGTTGGTTTGTTGGCTGGTTGGTTAGTTGGTTGGTTGGTCGGTCGGTCGGTCGGTTGGTTGGTTGGTTGGTCGGTTGGTTTGTTTATTTGTTTATTTATTTATTTATTTATCTATTTATTTGGTTTGTTAGTTGCTTGGTTAGTTAGTTAGTTAGTTGGTTAGTTAGTCAGGCAATCAATTATTGAATCGATTTAACATTGAGCACTATATGAGTCTCCCCATGGGCGTTCGCACAGCTATACATATACAGTACAAATTATACAAAGACTCAGTATACAGCTCGTAACGGCAAGACACAGAATCAAACGGTATTACTTTAAACCTTTTTTTATCGAAAAAAAACATGATATATAGGATGATATGTTGCGTGATAAAACTGACATGATTTCATTTTTCAAATATATTCACGGTGACTGATATGATGTCAATATGACGTGGCATTGTTTTTACGCGATCATATTTCTATTAAGGTAGGGGCACACGAGCGATTTTTATCGCCCGATCGCCGCGAATTTTAAAATCGCTCGAAAAATTCGCCCGTGTGCCCGTTCACGTCGACGCCGATTTTAATCGCCCGCACGAATCGCCCGTATCCAAAATGTTAGATATTTTCGGGCGATTATTTACGCCGGCGATTATTTACGCTGGCAAATTCGCTCGTGTGCCCGTGTCCGGCGTATTTTGTCGCCCGATCGATTTTTCTAAACCAATCGGACGTGTTGTTGATATCATGTGATGTTAAAATCGGGCGATTAAATTCGCTACGTGTGCCCCTTCGTGATCGGGCGATTAAATTCGCTGGCGATTTTAATCGCCGCGATCGGGCGATAAAATACGCTCGTGTGCCCCTAGCATTACGTGATGCTGCCAGGAAATAACGTTACTGCTACGTGATGATAACATGCCGTGATATTACTATTACATGATATTAGCGTTACATGATTTTACTGTTACATCACACCACCGTGACAGAATGTTACAATGCCATGATGCTACCTTGACGTGATTTTGGCATTCGATGATGGCACTATAACATGACCGCGCGCTATCAATGGGAACTAAAGACACGACTTTAGAGATTTTAACACTCGTCGTTACTGATCGTTCCCTCTTGAGCCTACTTGTGCTGTCTAACCTGATGACGTAGTCACTGCAGACGAATTACACAGGCTACACACACAGAGAGCGTATACGATTAGACGGTTACAAAGCAACATTGTAGCTCTCATTGATTTTCAGCTAAGTTAAGCGTTCTGTCTATGCTAGCTAGTACTTTTTCCATTCGAGTAGCCGTCAGTTTTGGTTATCCTACTGGCCTATCATTCATCAAATCGTTGAAAACGTTCACCTATCTTATCAGCCTAGTACGACAGACCGAACAGATTTACATGATTGACAGGCGATTTAGCCAATCAGCAATCCGATACGGCGTCCTAAAAACAATGGCTTGGCAACGAAGTGGCGCAAAGTTGTTGTTTTGGCATGGACGCGAGGAAAACACGAGCGAGAGGTTGCTAGCATGTCTGCATGATCAACCTAGCAATGATATTCGAGCTGGTTATTCCGACAGATGGGTTAGTTGTGACTTTCGGGGGCGAGTTAATCCTGGATTCGTCGGATCCTAGATCTTAGTCTGCCGCCCGCCACGCGTTTCCGTCCTTAGATCTGAGGCGCGACGGCCGACAGATGTTTGTTGATGATGCTCGTGTGACAGTCTTTGAAGACGCGCTTGATGTTGTCGGTGTCAACTGCTGTCGTGTAGTGACGGAACACGATCCGGTCCGTGAACAGACTCTGTTTACGGCTGTCAATGTCCACCGACATTCGCTTCGGTCGCTTGACGATCTCCTACGCATGAAATGATGACGCATTTAAACACACACAGACATCTACACGCACGCACGAGCACTTAAACGCACGCACGCATATATATATATATCAAGAGCAAATAATATCGAATAAGAGCTAATGTATAGCTCTTGACACACACACACATACACACACACACACACACACACACACACACACACAGACAGACACAGACACAGACACACACACACACACGCGCGCGCGCGCGCGCACGCGCACACACACACA
>NW_014577845.1:77592-79888 GCF_000485595.1 Priapulus caudatus
ACACACACACACACACACACACACAGACAGACACAGACACAGACACACACACACACACACACACACGCGCGCGCGCGCGCACGCGCACACACACACAAATACACCTTCATCTTGCCATTAGGACGTGTAAGTGTCAAATACTTACAAAAAACAATTGCGTAATGAACTCGCTGGCGTTGTTCACTGGATCTTCATTTCCTTTAGCAACAGAAATGTCGGATAAATTATATGACATGTGAGATTCGCGACAACAGCTGTATAGTATAGCATTACTATGGCCGTAGCCTGAGCAAATTCCTAGAGCATTGTGGTGTTGGGGGGGGGGATTTTTTGTAACGCAGCCGCGTAGCAAAGATGGAATAGGGCGCAGCTCCTATTCAACGTGCATAATTCGGCGGGGGGGGGGGTCTAAGACGAAGGATAGATCTCACGGATGACTGACCACATGACGGTATTACTGATCACATTATTGATATCATACGGTTATTTACGTTTATTAGCTTTTATTTTTATTTTCTCTAGATTCTATAGGGCGACAGCGCATGTCCGATTGAGGCCACGGCTCGGGTCAGCTTCAGTATTGACGAGCGGCAGGTCCGTGGAAGGCTGATGAAAAGCACAGGCGTGTAAGAGAACATCATGGGTAGAATAGCGATATACCTGGTAGCGCATAGTTCACCTATCTGCCTGGGATGATTAACAGGTAATCAATCAGCGTTGCGATGAGGGCGTTCTAAAAACATTCCACAGTTGAAAAAAATTGGCGTGCACGCGTTAGAAAACACAGATAAACTTATCGATGTTGGCAATGTTTGTACGCGATTTTTACGTATGCGCACTCAATTGCCGTCCGTACGACACTTCATTGCCAAGCATTGTCTTTTAGAACGTGTTATCGTATGGAAAGCATTTTGTACCAAAAAGCATAAAACCTAGTTTTAGACCTTAAAACCGGGTTTTAAGCTCCTAATACCTCGTTTTAAGGCATAAAACCTGGTTTTAGACCTTAAACCCCGGTTTTAAGATCTTAAAACCCGGTTTTAAGGTCTAAAACTAGGTTTTATGCTTTTTGGTACAAAATGCTTTCCATATTATGGCAACCGTATTTAGTTCCTGTCAAACATACCAAGCAGGTAGGTCAATGGAGGGGCGGCCAGGCGGTGTAGCAGCTAGAAATAACTATGTGATATATGATCATAAATAACTGAACCGTTGTAGGTAGCCTTACTCTAGCGTAGTTCTCACTGGGGCAATTTAATATACGTCATTTCGCTCGTGTGCGTTTTATACGCTCATAATATCACATATTAGCTATTTTATGACTTACAATATTATACTTACTCATACTCAGAGTATTATTAGTATTAATAATATATTTATTACACCGTTACACCGATTTATTATATTGAAAACCAATCATTTCTAGGTGTTCTGCTTGTCTGTGCTGTGCAACGTGTTGTCAAAAGTTCTACAGTCTTCCGTACCGTAGGGTACGATCACCGAACGCGTGCCAGTCACCCATTCAACGGTCCCACAAAAGCCCGCCAACAAACAAGAGCTTTGGATTCTATCTAGTCCTCGCTGTGTCCACCGCATGAGCTCTTTGCCCGCAGACAGGCTACAATCTACTATCCCTATGGGGGCTGCGCGACTGGAGATAAAGGCAGGAGGCGCTGAAAGGCGCACGAGATTAATATGGATGGATGGTGGTGACAGGTCGATGAGAAACTGTGACGAGCCAGAGGGGCAGTTTCTAGCGCGCTACCATGTAGATACCATACGCGCACAGGCACACGCACACGCACACGTACGCGCACGCAGGCATACGCGCACTCGCACACGCACATCCACGCGTACACTTTATCCCACGCGCATATACACTCACACATGCACGCACACACGCACGCACGCATGCACATACACGCACACACACACATGCGCACACATGTATGCACACGATACACACACACAAGCACGCACACACACACACACACACACACACACACACACACACACACACACACACACACACACACACACACACACACACACACCACACACCACGTTCGCATGCTCGCATAGGTTTGGCCTGAGGGACGCGAGGCTGAGAGCTAGAAGCGCGCGCAGCAAGCAATGACATATGACTGAAATCTAGCGCGTTGACACTGACTTGCTTAATAAGTAGCGCTGAGAAATAATTCGACATTGACGGGGAAGCGAACGGTGTAATTTCGAGGGGAAAGTCTATCGATTCCGGTCCCACCTGCGCCAAACCTGCCCTCCTCACATTAGGATT
>NW_014577845.1:80511-86132 GCF_000485595.1 Priapulus caudatus
TATAATAATATATATATATATATGTATGTGATTACCTCTGTCCCTGCAGAACGCAGTGTATTCTGGGAAGTAGTCCTCTATTCGCACTCCCTTTCCGATTTTCTGTCGTAGCACGTCTTGCTTGTTAAAGAAGATGATGATATCTACGGCAAGAAGATACCTGCAAATACGCGGACATATTAATCGTACGGTTAGAAAAAAAGACAGCGCAATTTGCATAGAGGTTGGAAAAGAAAGAAAGGAAAGAGGGGTTAACTTTCAGGGACGATAGAAAGCGAAGGGGAAAGGCGGCTTGAGTTGTAACACAACTAAAGTAAATAACAGAAAAAACCTTTAGAGAAGATAACGAGAGGCGAAATTCACATACGGTAAAATATTCCTACATAATGTAGAAGACACTCCGTTATTCAACCATGGTGCCACTCTAATCGAAGCATGCGTTAATTGGTTCTGTCTTCATGCGGACATGTGGTCCTCATGTGGGAAACGGTCATATCTAACCCCAGACCAGCAATTGACCTATCCGTCAAAGCGTGACAACTACACCCACCTTAGCTATTACGAAGCTAGATGGTTGGTTCATTATCTTTTCACGCGCTCACGCAAAGATGGCGAGTGTTCGGCACTTCATTACTAAGCTTTTTTTTGGAACGTCCTGTCGCAGCGCCGATAGTGCCGATAGCTGCGTGTCGCTCACGCGAGAGCGATGGATATAACCGTGTTATAACCGACACACGCACACACACACGCGCGCACACACAGGCACACGCGCACGCACACTTACGCACGTACGCACACATGCAGACGCATGCAGACGCACAATAACACACGCGCGCGCACGCACGCACGCACGCAATCATCATCATCATCATCATCATCATCATCATCATCATCATCGGTGATCACATCGTTAGTAAGAGAAGAGAGCGAATGATCGTTTATGGCGACTATTCTCCTGTCTAACTAACCGCCTGCCTGCCTCGTTGCTTGCCGTTATTATAACAAATTATCATACGCTCATCGTCATACTAATCGTTATATGTTGCATCATCATCCACACGTGTCGGGTTACGTAGACAACAACCATCGGTTGTTCGGATATTGCGATGCGTCGATTAGCGAACGACAGCGGGACGATGGAGCCTGAGTGAAATATTTACACCGTCAAACAACACGCATCGATATGTGTTTACAAATCCTAGCAGACAGACTGCATTGATGCGGCGTGCAGGCGGGCGGGCGTCGTGTAAGGGAGGAAGGGCGGGCAGTTAGGAGGATGTTTGGGGCGGCGGGAGGGAGAGCGGGCGGGCGGTTGGATTGGGTGGTTGGGCGGGCGGGCGGTAGGATGGACGGGCGGACAGGTGTGCGTGACAAAGCTACTTTACTTAGTGCTTATATAGATAGACACAGGTAGCGCGCGCGCGTGCACACACACACACACACACACACACACACACACACACACACACACACACACAACCACACACTGACTGTATATATCTACCTATACATAGCTATCTATCTTTCTATCTATATCTATCAAACTATGCACTCGCCACACACACCCTGCAATCGCGCGCGCAAACACACACGTAGGCGTACATGCACACCCTCACGCCGACGCACGCGCGCATCCACTGGCACGCACGCGCGCACACACGCGCCCACAAAAAACACACACACACGCGCGCGCACACCAATGCCCACACATGTACATGCGCATGCAGACACAGCGCGCACACACACGCGTACGCACGTACACGCGTGCGCACACACCCGCGCACGCACACACACGCGTACGCACACACCCGCGCACGAACGCGCACGCACACACACGCGCACGAACGCTCACGCACACACACGCGCGCACGAACGCGCACGCACACACACGCGCGCACGAACGCGCACTGACCGTATATATCTACCTATACATATAGCTATCTATCTTTCTATCTATATCTATCAAACTATGCACTCGCCACACACACCCTGCAATCGCGCGCGCAAACACACACGTAGGTGTACATGCACACCCTCACGCCGACGCACGCGCGCATCCACAGGCACGCACGCGCGCACACACGCGCCCACAAAATAACTAACCAATAAACCCTCACACGCACGCGCACACCAATGCCCACACATGTACATGCGCGTGCAGACATAGCGCGCACACACACGCGTACGCACACACACGCGTACGCACACACCCGCGCACGAACGCGCGCACGAACGCGCACGCCCGCGCACGAACGCGCACGCACACACACGCGCACGAACGCTCACGCACACACACGCGCGCACGAACGCGCACGCACATACACGCGCGCATGAACGCGCACGCACACACACGCGCGCACGAACGCGCACTGACCGTATATATCTAGTTATACATAGCTATCTATCTTTCTATCTATATCTATCAATCTATGCACTCGCCACACACACTCTGCAATCGCGCGCGCAAACACACATAGGTGTACAAGCACACCCTCACGCCGACGCACGCGCTCATCCACAGGCACGCACGCGCGCACACACGCGCCCACAAAATAACTAACCAATAAACACTCACACGCGCGCACGAACGCGCACGCACGCACACGCACGCACACGCGCGCACGAACGCGCACGCACACCACCAACTACATTGTGTTTGTACACATCGCTTGATATAATTATTGTCAATACGACAGGTGATAACGCCGAGGTAAGTTACAAGCCGCGTGTTTGCTGCCTCCCAACTCACATCATCACAAGCGAGACAATATTGAACTCTATTAGCCGCTAGCATCGCTCCGTGTCCTATGACCTAAGCATCGTCCACCACGAATCAACACCACCCACCGCTCGACCCTACTCATTTTTCCGGAAATAGCCGAACGGTTCCGAATCGTACCAAGTCAAAAGGATTCGTCTCGTTTTTTTTATTAAAAAAAAAATTCTGTTTAAGGTTAGGGTTAGTGTTAGGGTTAGGGCTAGGGTTCACATGTATACAATACATGTGTACACATGTGTGAAAAATGAGTATTTCTCCCCGGTGCACGATTCGACAGACACCGCACTCACATGCCTCTACCCTTTAATGCACGATGGCCGTCCGTGTGTTACATGCGTTGTTGTTGTTGTTTTTTGTTATATAAAGAACGGCGACAAAGGTTCTTGCGTCGTCGACAATTTTTGGATGATTATTATTGAATCTCGCGGATCTCGTGGCCGTGGATTTCCAGCGGGGGAAGATTAAAAGCCACGGCCGTCGTGCTGGGGATTCACTCATCCTCTCATCGACGCAGCAACGCATCCGATTAAAAGTTTTATGTCATGCGGCGGCGATATTCCGCGTTTTCTTATTACATCGCGTAAGTCGTAAGTAGGGAGCGCGGATGTATAGGGTGGAGTTTGCTGGGCGGGGTACATAGTAAATGAATAGGGTTACTGGAATGGCTGGGTGGTTGCTGGCCGCGGGTAACATTTTAGTAAATGAAGTAGGTTTAGTGGTGGCTGGGTGGGTTGCTGGCCGGGGTACATAATAAATGAATAGGTTAGTGGTGGCTGGATGTATGGGTGGAGGTTGCCTGGCGGGGTACACATAGTAAATGAATAGGTTAGTGGATGGCTGGGTGGGTTGCTGGCCGGGGTACATAGTAAATGAATAGGTTAGTGGGTGGCTGGGTGGGTTGCTGGCCGAGGTACATAATAAATGAATAGGTTAGTGGGTGGCTGGATGTATGGGTGGGTTGCTGGCCGGGGTACATAGTAAATGAATAGGTTAGTGGGTGGCTGGTGGTATGCTGGCCGAAGTAGCATAAATAAAATGAATAGGTTAGCGGTGGCTGATGTATGGTGGGTTGCTGCCGGGGATAAATAGTTAAATGAATAGGTTAGCTCGGGTGGCTGGAAATGTATGGAGATGGTTGCTGGCCGGGGTACATAGTAAATGAATAGATTAGTCGGTGGCTGGATGTATGGGTGGGTTGCTGGCCGGGGTACATAGTAAATGAATAAGTAGCGTATGGCTGGATGCATGGGTGGGTTAATTGATGGAAGATGGTAGATGGAGCGGTTGGTGGGTTGGTGGGTGTATGGTTGGATTAACGAATGGGGAAGACGGTAGATGGAGGAGGTTAGCTGGTAGGTGGGTGTATGGCTGAGTTAATGGGTGTGAAAGATGGTAAATAAAAAGATTAGTGTGTGGTATGCAATAAAAAGGTTAGAGTCTGGGTGAATAAGGGTTACAAAAGGGATGATGGGAGGGGAAGATGCTGGGTAGAGTCTTGAGCGGATTTCCGATGAATTCTCTCAATTCCCAGCGGATGCTGGCCGTTAATGATTTAACTTACGCTTATCTCTAATGCTGACGTGTGTCCCTCGCGCGCTTGCGCGTGCGTGCGTGTGTGCGTATTCACACATGCGCGAGTGCGTGCGTGTACGCCTGCGGTGTGTGCGTAATCAGCACATGCCACGAAGCGCGAGCGTGTGTGCGTAAGGTGGTGCGTCGTGGTCTGCATGCGTGCGTGCGTGCATGCGTACGGGTGTGTGGGTTTGTTTGTGTGTGCGTGTTTGTGTGTGTACGTGTGTGTGCGTGTTTGTGTGTGTACGTGTGTGTGGCGTGGGTGTATCTCTCTCTCTCTCATCTCATCTCTCTCTCTTCCGTCTCGTCTCTCTCTCTGCACTCCATCATTATCTCTCTCTGCTCTGCTCTTTTTTGCTTATCTCTCTCTCTTCGTTCTCTATCTTCTATTCTCGTCGTCTCTTTCTGCTCATCTTTCTTTGCTCATCTCCTCCCTCTCTCTGCACTTCTCTCTCCTCCTCCTCTCTCTCTCCTCTTTCTCTCTCTCTCTCTCTCTCTCCTCTCTTTCTCTTTCTCGTCTCTTTCTCTGTCGATCTCTCTCTCCTTTTTTTCTTTCTCTCCCTTGCTCTCTCCCCCTGTCCCTTCTCTCTCTTTCTCTTTCTTCTCTCTCTTTCTCTTTTCTTTCTCTCCCTCCTCTCTCCTCTCTCTCTCTCTCATCCTTCTCCTCTCTCTCTCTCTCTCTCTTCTTTCTTCTCCAGTCTTTCTCTCTCTCTTTTCCTCTCTTTTTCTTTCTCTCTCCTCCTCTCTTCATTTCTTTCTTTCCTCCTTTCTCATCCTGTCTTTATTCAATTCTTTCTTCTGCTCTCTCTCTCTCTCATCTCTCTCTTCTTTCTTTCAACTTTCTCTTCTGCTTCTACTGTCGATCTCATTTCTTTTTTCTTCTTTTCTCTGCTCTTGCTCTCTCCACCCCTGTCCCTCTCTCTCTTTTTCTTTTTCTCTCTACCCCCTTCTCTCTCTCTCTCTCTCTCTTCTATTCTTCTCTCTCTTTCTCTCTGTCTCTTCTCTTTCCTCTCTCTCTCTTCCTCTCTCTCTCTCTCCTCTCGTTCTTCTCTCTCCTCTCTCTTCTCGCCCTTCACCTCTTTCTCTCTCTTTCTCTCTTTCTCATCCCTCCTCCTCGTCTCGTCAGATACCTCGTCTTTCTCTCTCGTTTCGTTCTCTCGTCTCTTTCTCTTTCTTTACATCTCTCTCCTCTCTCTTTCTTATTACTCATTTCTCTTCATCTCCATCTTTCTTCTATCAATTCTCAGATCGTCATCTTTCTCGTGTCGAG
>NW_014577845.1:88215-89837 GCF_000485595.1 Priapulus caudatus
GTTACAAATGGGCGTTTGTTCTCTTGTCAAAGGCAAAGCAAATGGAAGCAGCCAATCAGAAGGCGGTAAATTCTTCGCTATGTTACAAATGGGCGTTTGTTCTCTTGTCAAAGGCAAAGCAAATGGAAGCAGCCAATCAGAAGGCGGTAAATTCTTCGCTATGTTACAAATGGGCGTTTGTTCTCTTGTCAAAGGCAAAGCAAATGGAAGCAGCCAATCAGAAGGCGGTAAATTCTTCGCTATGTTATACCGTTTGGGAAAAAAAATTTCGCCGCCGGGCCGTGCGTTATCTGTATAATATCAAGAGCATATAAAGAAGGAGAGCGTACAACGGTAAAATGCTGAAACCATGTTGCAGTATTAGTCGAATTAATACATTTTTCCCGTGTTATTTTGACGATTCTTTGCAGTATTATTGATCAGCTGTCCTACCTTGTTCATATAAAACAAACCGCATGTCCCTACGATGCCCATACGCTGAGATAATGAGCGGTGAAAATCTGGTATGAAATCAAAATAACACGGGGAAAGTTTATTAATTTGACTAATACTGCAACATGGTTTCAGCATTTTATCGTTGTACGCTCTCCTTCTTTATATGCTCTTGATAATATCAGGAGCGTATAATGACAATTATTATTATTTGTCATTATACGCTCCTGATAATATGCACCCGAAGAGCTAATAAAGTGAAAACGTTAGTGCATAATTATGTCTCCAGTTATTGTCATTTCAATATTTTCTATATATATATATATTACGAATGCGAATGCGAATACAGGTTGCAAAATTTTGGAATAATATTTATTAAAATTTATGGAGATAAGTTATATATTATAAGCTCAACATTGTCATAGTCAATAAATTGCCCGTGTGTATACTTGTCGTATTGACGACTCGTCTATTTCAGCTCGGTCGTGGACTGGTGACAACGCCATCAAGCGAATGTCCCCCTTCAATGTAGTCCCACTAGCTGTCGCTCTCTGTCGGTCGGACCCACGATGTTGTAAGTGATTGAACAGCCGCCTCCACACGAAGCAAAAAAACACGAGGTTATTTTGGACCTCATTTTGGAGAGGTTGGACAGATCGATAAACCGGTGTCTTTGAAGCGGAACGTTACTTTGTAGCAAATCCTTGAATTAATCTCATTGAAGGCCTGCCTCTATACGCGCTGCTCTGAAAATACAGGCTTTATCCGTTTTATTGCTATAATTTGTCCATATCATGTTACCTCACTGTTCTACTGCTGTGACATGTTTAAATACAACATTTTGAAGCGGATATCTACGAAAGCCCAGAAGGCTCATGCGAAATGCGAAATGCGAGATGCGAAATGCGAAATGCGAGATGCGAAATGCGAGATGCGAGATGTGAAATGTAAACTGCGACTTTATGTACAGCGAATCAGCACTTAGCTACGTACACGCAGATACACGCACGTACACGCGGGAACACGGAGATACACGCACGTACACGCGGGTACACGCACGTACACGCAGGTACACGCACGTACACGCACGTACACGCGGATACACGCACGTACACGCGGGTACACGCACGTACACGCAGGTACACGCACGTACACGCACGTACACGCGGATACACGCACGTACACGCGGG
>NW_014577845.1:94888-101429 GCF_000485595.1 Priapulus caudatus
GTATCTTTGTCGTAGGGTTAGGGGAGGGTTACGGCAGGGTGGTGTGTCTTTGTGGTATGGTTAGTGGAGGGTTACGGCAGGGTGGTGTGTCTTTGTCGTATGGTTAGGGGAGGGTTACGGCAGGGTGGTGTGTCTTTGTGGTATGGTTAGTGGAGGGTTACGGCAGGGTGGTGTGTCTTTGTCGTATGGTTAGGGGAGGGTTACGGCAGGGTGGTGTGTCTTTGTGGTATGGTTAGTGGAGGGTTACGGCAGGGTGGTGTGTCTTTGTCGTATGGTTAGGGGAGGGTTACGGCAGGGTGGTGTGTCTTTGTGGTATGGTTAGTGGAGGGTTACGGCAGGGTGGTGTGTCTTTCTCGTATGGTTAGGGTAGGGTTACGGCAGGGTGGTGTGTCTTTGTCGTATGGTTAGGGGAGGGTTACGGCAGGGTGGTGTGTCTTTGTCGTATGGTTAGGGGAGGGTTACGGCAGGGTGGTGTGTCTTTGTCGTGAAGATGGTGGAGGAATGTAGAGCGATGTGTCTTTGATATGGGGATGGGGATGGTTACGGCAGGGCGGGGGTCTTTCTCGTAGAGTTAGTGGGAGGGTTACGGCCAGGGAGGGGGAGCTTTTGTTATGGAGTTAGTGGAAAGGGGGCTGCTGTAAAATTACGCGGAAAAAAGATGACGATCGTAGAAGTAAAAAAAAATATCGTGGGGCGATGAAATCTATAGGGATATTTCTTCAGTTGCAGTGGCCAACGCGGCCGACCTCAAAGAAATGCAGCAGATGAGTCGCCACGGTGGCGACGTCGGCGATGAAGGCAGAATGGGATCGGCAGAGGACCGCATCATCAACATGCTACTGCACAAGACGCCTCTGTCTCCGTGGAGCGAGGAGCAGGAGGATGCGGCGGCAGGACGCGTGATGCATAGCTAGTGATGTTACGGGAAAGGTCAGTCGCCCGCGTGCGCACACTATACGGCACCTCTACTAGAAGAACAGAGACGACCCGCGAGGGAGAATTCTGGTTTCAGTCTGTACAAAAAAAATCTCCTGATATTTCTTATATATATATATATATATATACGCGCGTGTGTGCGGATGTGTGCGTGTGCGTGCGTATGTAAGTGTGTGTGTGTGTGAGTGCGCGTGCTTACGCGCTTACGCGTGTGTACGTGCGTCTGTGAGTGAGCATACACGAACGTGAGCGTAAATATACGCACGTTTTCGTGTGTACGTGCGTGTGTGTATGCAAACGTACGGTTGTGTATGTGCGTGCGTGCGTATATTTGTGTGCGTGAGCGAGTGTATGGGTTCGTAGGTGTACGCATGCTTACGTGCGTGCGTTTACACGTGCGTGTGTTTCTGTATGTACGTACGTGCGTGCGTGCGTGCGTGAATGTTTGTGTGTGGGTGCGCGTGTGTGTGTTACAGACGTGCCTCTTACATTGCAGATTAGCTGATCGTCGTGCTTCACGTACCTTGACGACATGTATTTGGCAATATATATATATATATTGCAATAGTTTTCCGCATTACGATTGCTACCGCTAAACGACCTATCGTGTGCGTGTGCGTGTATGTCCGTGCGTACGTGCATACACGCATGTGCGTGCATGCGTGCATGTATGCGTGTGCGTGCATGTGTGCAGATGTATATGTGCATGCGCGCGCGCACGTATGCTCCAATGTTTACCAATAATTTAACTGCCGGTATCTACCAGTAAGAACGCGACCAATCTCCTAGCTTGTCACGTGATTAGCCTATAGTAGCCTATCACGTAATTAATCCGAAGCTTTCCTACGGCGTGCTAGAATTAGTATTTCTATGTCAGATGAAGCACAAACCTCGCATTGGATATCTATCGTGGCCCTTCGTCATGTTGCTTCAGCCAAACATCACTAAAATCAAACCATTCCTTAAAGCTGCGTACTTAGAATGCATACGGCGTGTGTGTGCTTCCTTACATGTAGAAGCGACTTCTTAAGAGTCTGACTCGATGCACTCTACTTGATAGATCGACCGCCTACGCAATGTCAGTTGCAACTATTCGAAACTAGCGCTTGCATGATCATTTCTCAGTGATGTCATCCGGGCATTTGACCGATGCGTGCGTCATCGCCGTCGTATAGCCTTAATCCCCTTATATCCCATAATCGACTTATGGTGCATCTGTAGTATGGACGATGAACCCTTGGGCCAGCGCTATAGAAATAACATACGCAGAAACAAAATTTCACGAACGAATTTCAGTGTTAAAAATCGAGTGATTCTTCCTATTGCCACTAGGCGGCACGCGAGTGCTAGCGCGATGAAATTCGAACTGTTGCTACGGCGATCGGGCGTCGGCAGATGTTTAACTCGATATCACGTGCATGTTATCGACGTTTACACTTGTTCGTTTTTCGTTGTTATTTAGAGAAAGACGATTCGGCTTCGGACTATAAGATTATCCACGTATTTTCATGTTAATATTTTCGTATAAAACGCGTGGGTAGCGACCGGGTGTTCCACTTCCTGTTCCGCTCAGCGCTCGCTATTTATCGTCGACTAACCGGAACTCTTCCGTTAGAAATATAGCCTGTCATGGACGATGTCCTGCGCGTGCGCTCTGACACATTCCCCGAAATTCCCTGCAGAAATATGCTGTTGATTCTGTTCGATACATCGGCCTGTTAGAAACTAAGAGTTGTCATATATCGCAGTCGCGGGCCGCATAAATCACAATAGGTATATTACATAATAATTAAAGCAATCGCTATCTTTGCCCTTATCACGCGCTCTTTCCCCAGCGGGGTAGGGTTATAGTGTTCATAATTCATAAACGAATGATATCTGTTACTAGGCTATAGATCAGCAGCATCGTCCGCAGGACTGTTACGACACACAGCGGACGCGAATTATATAGAATGTATAGGAGCATTCCGCGAAGCGTAATGGTTTACCGTACGCAATTAAGTGTGCATTTGTTGTCGTGCGAGAAACTCATCTATAGAGAGTTTTGCCTGTTCATGACGTCACTCAAAATAAATGCGCAAACAGTTTCAAAGTTGTGGTTTCGTCTCTAATATACGGCTACGCACTTGCAAACACGCGCGCGCACACACACAGACACACACACACACACACACACACACACACACACACACACACACACACACACACAAACACACCAGCACACACACACACGATTCACAGGGGCGGATCCAGGCGCTGAAGCTAGACCAGTAATTTTTTCCAGATTTCAATCGCCGCAAAAAGGGCACACCCCGCGCAACAGTGGGCGCCGTCAGGAGCGGAAAACATGGCGGGGGGCTGGGGACCTCCCGCGGCAGGAAATTTCAAATTCTCAACGGGTCCCTGGGCACAAAATTGAGGCACCATTTTGAGCAACACTATTTCGTCAGAGCAGCAAGTAGCTAAAACACATACAAGTGGATTTATATTTGGCTCATTTTTTCACCTGCGCTTTGCCATACCAGCAATTAATGCAGACATGATTCAACCACTTTCCCTTCTTTTTTTCAGATATCCAAAGCTAGTTTTTTTTACCAATGTAAAAATTTTGGATTTCCTTTAAGTCCTGTCAAATGAACGCAGCAAGAAAAAGAGAAACAAATAAAGAATATAGCCAAATTGCCATCAAAATTGTTTTCTGTATTTTTTAAGCGCAAAATTATCGAAGGAGCAGCTTTGAAATCTCAGACGCGTAATTTCCACTCACGGCACAATACGGTTCTGAAATCCGCGCCCTGCCACCACACACACACTCACACATACACAACCAGCGCGACACACCACACACAGCAGCAATCACACACAGCAGCACACACACACACAACACACACAACACAGATAGCATATACACATCAACACATACGCGCGCCGCACTAATATTTTCTCAATTTGCTTTCTACACGTATATTCTATATGTAATAGTATATATATATATATATATATATATATATATATATATATAGTCGTTATACATGCCAATGATGTGGGCAGTGGATAGCGGTAGGGGGTGGGCGTTTTCCGGGATACGGTGGCAGCATGCGAGTCATCCATGTCCTGATGCATGCATGCGGCAGGCGGCTCTATCAATGCTACCGTCGGCCGCTGAGGCTGTGGGGCGACCAGCAGCTCCGCTTGGCATTCCGATGTCTCATAATTATACTGCGCATAGTACAAATAGGAAATACTTCAACACAATCGATGCTTCCAGCCGCTTCTATGAGATGTCTCGCCTGGAACCGTGCGGGTTAAACAGTTTGCATAGCGCACAGACAAGCGCACGGCACACGCGACGCACGCGCGCCGCCAACACATGCACCGCAACGCACGCACAGCGCGACGCACGGCACAATGTCAACGCGCTACGGCGATGAGAATGAAATTGCCAATCGAACGACAGAAAGTGTTGTTTACACTTGTCATTTCAGTTTTTAGGTGAGAACGGTACCCGCATACTGTGCGCGACATATGGGTCCGGGTAGCTGTAGGGGGCCGTGCGCGGCGCCGGCGTGTGGTGTGTGGTGCGTGTGGTGTGTGTGTGTGTGTGTGTGGTGTGTGTGTGTGTGTGTGTGCTTCGTGTGTGTGTGTGCGCGCGCGCGGCGCTGAGTGCTTAGTGAAGTGTGTATGAGGCATGTCTATGCTTGGCGTTCCGTGCGTGGCAGCGTGCGTGCGTGCTCTCGTTTGTGTGTGCGTAAGTGGTAGTGTGCGTACACGTGCCGTTCGTGTGCGTTCGTGCTGCGTGCGTGAGTCCCGTCTGCTGTAGCTGTTATAATAATTAGACTAGCGACTGTCTTACCGAAAACGAGCCCATAAGCTTCTTCATTTACTGCATGCGGATTACAATAAGAGTCTTTCACGCGCCTCGTATTTATTCTTTATAGATACAGACTAAGACCATCAACTTTATTCTAGGTATTATATTAATAGGATTGCTAGGTTATCATTGGCGGAATTGCTATGACCTCTACGGCGCTTGCAGTGAGCGTTACGATCACAATTTTGTCCGCGCGGTATGATCTTGCTAGAGCATTTCACGGCTCACGACGCGAATTATCGGCTCTCAAAGAATTACCTCCTTGCCTTTGTAGAGCGCCGTCGTCCGTGGCGTCGGTGTGGTGGTGAGGGCCGGTGTGTTCTGTGGTACACTCGATACGCGGGCAAGATCTCTAATCTAGTCGGCAGTGAGTAGATCATACGTCTGTCCCCTTTATCTACTATATAGGTCCCAGAAGCTCGTTTATAACTGGTGCGCTGTCACTCTCTCTTTCTCTCTTTCTCTCTTTGTTCTCTCTCTCTCTCCCTCCTCTTCTCTCTCATGTCTCTCTGTCCTGCTCTCTCCGGCTCTCTCTACCTCTCTCACACACCCGTGTGACAAAGCCGGCCAAGGCCGTTCATATCTAGCCTGCTCGTGTTCTCGTCTCCTCCTCTCCTCTCGACTCATCTCTCTCTCTCTGCGTCTGCGATGTCTCCTCTCTCACCTGCTGGCTCTCTCTCAGCTGTCTCTCCTCGTCTCTCTCTCTCTCTCTCTCGTCTCGTCCTCTCTCTTCTCTGCTCTCTCTTTCTATCTCCCTCCCTCCCCCTCTTCCCTCCTCTTTCTGTTTCTTCTCTCCCCTCTCTCTTTCTCCCGTCTCCCTTCTTAATTCCCTTTCTTGACAACGCCTCTCTCTTCCTCTCGCCCCTCAATCACGTCTTTCAAACACACACACACCACACACACACACACACAGTCACACGACACACACACACTCACACACAGAGCAACACACACACGCACCGCACACACACACACACACACTCTCAGCTCTGCGTCTCTCATCTCTATCTGCTCTTCTCTCTATCTATCTATCTATCCTATCTAATTTTATCTATCTATCTATCTATCTTCTATCATTTAATCTATCTATTTTTCGCTATAATATCTATCTATCTATCTATTCTATCTATCCTATCTATCTATCTATCTATCTATCTAATCTATCTATCTATCTATGCGTAGGTATATCTATCATATCTATCTAATCTATCCTATGTCGCCTATCTATCTAATTTATGATATCTATCGCTATCTATTTATCTATCTAAGTGCTAGTCGTATCTATCTATCACGTATCTATTCTAATCTATCTAATCATAAGGTCTAATCTATGCGTATTTAATCTATCTAACATCTATCTATCTAATCTATCTAACTATGCTATCTACTGATACTATCACTTATATATCTAGTCTCTAACCTCTCGCTCTCGCTCTTGCTCGCGCGGCCCTCTCTACTTTTTCGTCCGTCACGTCTATTTAGTATTCTTACCTTGTCATGCCGCAAACCTGGCCCGAACAATTTCAACGGGCCTCTCTCAGTCGGTTTCTCGTCGGGTCTCTCTGACATCAGGTCGAAGCTGCTAGCGTCGACGACAAAGATGACGGCGTGTACCCCTTCAACATGTAGATCCACTTGCGCGTGCTCTCGCGCGCTGCCCGCCCGACGTCCATACATCCTACACATTGCCACCGCGTACGTAAACACCAAGGGACACACGCATACACGCAACAC
>NW_014577845.1:101559-103102 GCF_000485595.1 Priapulus caudatus
TATATATATATATATATTGCAATATATATATATAATATATATAGCAATATTACAACTAACACCGAGATTTCGTGACGTTTTATTATCTGACTTTCTGTCTTACCCTCTCTACCAAACTCTCTGTAATAAACGATGTTATAACAACACGATATTTCACCGTATTATACGTAGCACTTTAATAATGGACCTCGTATAAAGACAGGTAGTGGATTAACAATAATTAGTTCTGCAAACACAGGTGCCCCTCCTAACTATGACACATTATTCATAGATATTGTTCCTTCCGTTCGGTGAATTACTGTTCGTTAGTGTACGCGCGTGTACGGCTGCGTGAATAAATGACGGCCAGGTAGGGATGGAATGGCTCACCTATGAATAGGTCGCGGGACTAATATACCTATGATACATCCGCAATATGTTACCTATGTGTAATCAACGCGCGCCCAAATAGATCCGACCGTAGAACGGCAAATTTACATCCCTTCCTGACGTTACATCACATCCGGTGCAGCGCAAATTTCACGTGCGCATCGGTGACCGTTCCTGCGCGTGCGCATGCGCGCGGGGCGGGGATGTCACGACTGAGCATGCGCATGCGCGGAGCGCGGATACTCACTACTGAGCGCAGTCGATAAGTAGAAATTCGTTTGAGCGTTGGTATGCTCTCTGCACGCCCGGGTCCTTCCACAGCTCGGCTGCGTCCGCGAAAAACTCCTGCCGAGATAAAATAAAGATGGCGCGTTTTCAAGGAGAGGCGTTCGTGTGTGAGAGCGGACAAACACTCGCGATAAGTGCGTGCAAACAGAGGCGGCGGCGAGGTGGTGGTGGTGGGGGGGACAGAGNATCACCTTACAAATACATTCTTGCAGCATATAACGTCGTCTATTACACATATTATCATCGTCACAGAAGACGACAACATATCACAAGATGCAACGTCGATTGGTATTCTTGCGCACGCCCGCGAGTCTTACCAGAAGGCTGCCTTGCCTCCGCCCATAGATCTCGGAACGGAAACTATGAACTCGATCTTGGAGATGTCGGTAGTGCGGACACGGCATTGAAGAATATCCTGGTCGGAAGGAATGTAGTCTTCCTGTCGCACCGTCTCTATCCTGTCAAGGAAGCTGCGGCAGAAGGAAGATGCAGGAGGAGTTACAACGGAAGCCATGATGAGTAGTAGGCGCACGAGTTAACCAACGTGTCTGCACGCGTGCGTGTGTGCGCGTGCGTGTGCGTGTGTGGGTGTGCGTGTGAGCGTATGCGTGTGTGCGTGTGAGTGTGCGTGTGTGCGTGTGAGTGTATGCGTGTGTGCGTGTGAGTGTGTGCGCGCGTGCGTGTAGGTGTATCGGTATGAATGTGTGCGTGCGCGCGCGCGTGTGCGTGTTTTGGTGAATCTGGGAATAAGCGTGTGCGTGTGTATGTGCGTCTGCGCGTGCATGAGTACGCGTGTGTGTGTGTGTGTGTGTGTGTGTGTGTGTGTGTGTGTGTGTGTGTGTGTGTGTGTGTGTGTGTGTGTGTGTAGTGTGTGTGTCGTCGCGCG
>NW_014577845.1:104266-110810 GCF_000485595.1 Priapulus caudatus
CACACACACACACACACACACACACACACACACACACAATAACGCATTATTTGCGTATTGCAAGTTACGTCGCGTTTACGAGTATATTGCGTGCCATTATACAAAAACACCAATATTGCCCGTATGAAAGAATAAATGCTACTATGAGCTATGTAGCTATGAGATGCTGCCCCCGTGCATATAACCCTTTCAGGCCACAAATAGTCCCACGATGTGCGAGAAGGTTGATCCGGAAGCGATGACAGTATATCAGATCTGGTAAAACGTAACTTTGCGTAAAAAATGTCGTTAAATTATTATCCTTACCAGTATGCTACCCTGGCATTTGTTTGCAGCGGGTTTTGTGAAAATGGCAAGATCTTTGCACGCATTCTTTATAAATATCTGTGTTCTGCTCTGGATTGTGAATATTCAATAATATATTTGATGTAATAATGTTTGATTTCATTTTTATTGATTCACGCTTAATAAATCACAGGTAGACGGAGGCTAATATGTGGAATTGTCCTTGTTCTCTTTCGGCGTAACACACATCTTACTGTCGGCCCTATGGTAATCATACTACTTGCTTCTGACTTATAACAAAACTATTATCGCATGGTTTTTCCGGCAACAGGGTGTCATGTGGCTTGCGAACATCGAATGGTACGATCTGGATATTGATATGCGTTTAGCATCTATTCACTGGGACATTGGCGTTCTAGTGATTGATACGCTTGACTTCGGGCCCCTGCGCGGCCACTGCTGGTGTGACCTTATTATCAAGAGCGTATTAAGAAGGAAAACGCGTAAAAAAGGAGAAGCGAAAGAAGGAGAAGCGTACCTTTCTTAATACGCTCTTGTTATTATCACTCCATCGCGATTCACCGCGCAGTTCGCACCTATATTGTAGAAATGCTTTTATCTCGCCGCCACAAGGTGAGCAACGTCGCCCGCGTAAGGCAGAATAGCTGTGCTGGGAGGAAAGCTTGTTAGTGAAATCTAAGCAACGCAGCTAATGTCGTGTAATTAAGCCCGGTTAATGTCGGGCTTTAACCCGGCGCACACATGAGTAATTTTATTCAAGTAAAATGACGCATGAGTCAAAATACTCAACGAAAATCCGCCGCACACGTGAGTAAAATGACAGCATGCGTCAAATTAGCTCAACGAAAATCCGCCGCACACGTGATGTAAAATGCACGCATGCGTCAAGTTACTCAACGAAAATCCGCACGCACACGTTGAGTTAAAATGACGCATGCGTCAAATTACTCAACGAAAATCCGCGGCGCACACGTGAGTAAAATGACTCAATAGCGTTATTTTAACTTGAGTAACAAGTACACTCACGGGTGCAGCCGGATTCTTCGTTGATAATTTGACCAGCGTCATTTTACTCAACGTGTGCGCCGCGGAAGCGCTGAGTACAATTTTACTCAAAACTTGGTATTCACACCATGCGTTTAAATCATTGTGTCGCCAGTATTGGCTGCGCACAGTCACGTGATCTGCATTACCACTTATACCTTGAGTAATTTTACTCACGTGTGCGGCGAACGCGGAAAATATTACGCGTGAGTATTTTGACTCGTGCGTCATTTTACTTGAGTAAAATTACTCACGTGTGCGCCGGGCTTAAGGACAGCCAAGCACGTATACGCTAATTAGCAGATTAATGCGCTTCCGTTCACTGGCCTTGATCCTTTGATAAAATCACGTGCGGTTTACATTCTTAATAGCTAATTGTGGAGAACTCACCATTGAGCATGTAATGGGGGGAAAACGGGGGGGGGGGTCCATTTCCAGTTTGCCGTGTAAGTGATATGTCATTTCGTAGTTCTAAGTTCAATAAAGTCGTAATTCAGGGCTTTTCCGGTTGACTTCTGTTCTCGAAGCACGATAACTTTTTCTGGTATTTGGACTATTTTCCCGTTTCCAGATAATTAGCATGGCCCAATCCCGCGTCCCAAAAAAATATCCGCTACACCTCTGCAACAGTATCTACATCTGTAGTGTTAACTGCTCCCTTACCCCACCGCTAGCTACGGCCCTCCCGATATGTAGTAGTATTTATGTAGCGGTAGCCTTACCTGCAGTGACTCTAATATGTTATTCCTGATGTCCCTGATTTTTGCTTTTCTTTCCCTAAGCGAAATATTAGAAAATTAATTTTGCAATTACAATCATACCGTGAACGTATATATTTATAGCTTAATGATATTAACTAGTATGTATAATAGCATATATATGAGAGCATAGCATAATAAGTATATTTATAAATCTTTAAAAATAAATACGTCACAGTTTAATGAGTAATGAAAAACTTTTTGTCAGCATAAAACGCATTTACTAAAACATAACACTATACAGATCAACAATCTGCAATTTACTTGATGAAATCGTAGAGTGGAGCAGTATATAGTCAATATAGTAGATAAAAACATAAAAAAGACTGAATATAGAAAATGATCGATGGCTCGGGTTTTTATTTACATCGAACGGAATGTTAAAATAAGCGCATATTACACGAATTGAATTATAAATAGTGAACAAAACCGTGTAACTGTATTTTCTCAGTTTAGAACTCGCCAGAAAATTGTTTGTTCGTAAGTACTATACATGATACGATGGGTACTTTACGATAGTAGATATAAATAGCGTGCATAACATGATAGTGCTGTCCGTGCCGGAAAGGCCATCCCTCCACGCTGTTTTACACGATGAATATATCTATCTTATGTACACATATTCTATATGAACGAATGAATATACACACACTACATGTATGCACCATATGTCTAAATGTGCTTGCACTATATGCACTATCAGGGGGTGAATAAAAACGGATTTTTATTTTTATTCACTTATGATACTATTGTGTAGGTACACATGTTCATGGTTCCACTTACTCATCGTCGAATCCATTGATGAAGATGATCTTCATTTGCTTTGTAATTGTGCTTTTCCCTGACTCTCCTGATCCTATATGTAAAAATTTATGTGTAAACAAATACACACATATATATATATATCTATATCTATATATATATGTGTGTTGGTATGTGTGGGTGTGCGTGTGTGTGTGTGTGTGTGTGTGTGTGTGTGTGTGTGTGTGTGTGTGTGTGTGTGTGTGTGTGTGTGTGTGTGTGTGTGTGTGTGGTGTGTGTGTGTGTGCGTGCGTGCGTGCGTCATTGCATAAACTATCAACTAGATATCACATGCTCACGAGTAGTTTGATAAGAAAATATCTCTCACAGGTTTACACTAACTGTTATTTTTCGAGAACGCCCCGATAATGTAAGATAAGGTCAGATCTGTCTTGGCGCATTCCAAGTAGCAGTTTTTGCATTTGGTTAAAATTAAATATTTAAACTTGAGAGCGCATTCTCACGTATATAGGAACGATATTAACACAAATTGTGAAACACCAAATATGATTTATAACCCTAAAATAAATGCAATAAGTAAGTTGAAACATCATCTAATAAGCCTTATTTTATCCCACATATCTTTATCAGAAAATATCTTTCCTCGTCCTTACTCAAATAGGGTCACCAAATTGTGCCCTTATACTAGGAATTTGTGTAGCATGCATCCCTGGTTACTGACCCCAGCAACAACTTCATATGTAAAGCAATAGCTTATGGATTATTCAATCGACGTGCGGTAGAATATGCAAACATTGATTTCGCGTGTTTTCCACTTTCTACGTGGTTTCCATTAATTCTGGGCAATGTTTGCAGTTTCTGTGAGTAACAGATCGATTACCTTTATGACAACATAAATCTGTTTAATCGAGTTATATAGCAAATAGTATTAATTGCGCGTAAGTGAATAACGGAGTAAATCTAGGGGTTGTTATGCTCTTCATTATTCATTCATTATACGCAATCATTCATATGTTAATATGCTATTTAATTACATTTTAGCTCGTATACATTCTTGTTCCACAGTTACATATTGATATCGAACGATTTCCTGCTCGGAATATTAATAAGACGTAATGTTAATCTCGTTCTAATAACCATATATCGTCGTCAATTAAAACTAAACTTGATTTTTAACTCGCTTAATTACTGTCAGGGATGGCATGCTGAACGAGGGTGGGGCGGGGCGGATGTGCGGCTGGACCGAAACACTGGCAGATCCAGGAAAGGACCGACTGGAGGAGGCGACAACAATTCAGCAATAAGATGTAGGAGGCGCTGTAGGCACCTACAGTCGGATCCGGGATGACGCCTAGTGCAGCAGTGCGTGTTATTAAGTCGAGCAGCACGATTTCCACGCCACTAATGAGCTATAAATTAGGAAAACAATAAGTAAAATACAAATTTAAAAAAACCTATAAAAATGGCCACTTGACGTTTTCTTCGCTCGTGCTCTTGTATTTTTATATTCATGGACGCCATAACATTGATGCGCCTCAAGGTTCGGCCAGTGGGCTATCATTCACATCATTGAATAGGCGTAATGCTGACAACCAAGGAAATTATGCTAGGCTTACCACAGCAATACTATATACAGGTCACATAGACACCATGCACCCCGTCAAACGACATTTTATTTACCGTCTGTTATTTACTCGATTGATAACCACCCCGGCGAAAAACCCGCATAATCTACATTAGTTAGCTGGTAAAGCCCCGCGAATACCGCGTAAACTACCGATAGGCTGATACATGGCGTTATCGCAACCAGTATGCGTCAGATATTGCTATTGCTACGCGGAATTCCGTAGCTGCTAGCAAAATATCCTTCGTCTACAACATCTACTATATCAAACTTTATTGTGTCATGAGCTCATAGAAATACTTGTCAACGTCAGGCGGACTATGGCGAAGGCGAGAAGAGGATAAAGTTGATCAAATGACCAGATCAACATTGCGGATTTCGAATTAAAAAGTTTCTAGCCTTCATGTGGCCGGAGAGGAAAAACTAACATTCCAATATGGCATAAACAAAAAATCGCAGTTAGAATTTTCAACAATTTTCAATAAGGGCCTTGTTTCCTTTGATGACGTCATTTACATTATTAAGATTAATTGCGTTGGAGAGAAGTCCCTCTAATGGTGATAAATTATTTGCGTGCCGTGCACGGTGTTAACGTGTCTAAGTTATAGATTTATGACTATTTTCAGAATACCGACATAATGCGGAGGAGTTTACAGCAATAAATATATAATTTTAATAACACGCAACACGCGCGTAAGACGTCATTCACTTCTCTGTGAACTATACCTGCCATCACATTATATCATCAATGCTCACGCTATCGAGCTATAGTGTAGATTGAACTATTTATTTGGCAAATAGGGGGCCTACCAGCTTCTGGTGTTATTTCCATCTTTGTCGCTCTGTCTCCCTCTCTCCCTCTTTCACCTCATCATTCCCCCCTCTCTCTCTCTCTCTCTCTCTCTCTCTCTCTCTCTCTCTCTCTCCTGGCCTCTTATGATCACTCTCTCTCCCTCCCTCTCTCCTCCAACACACACACACACACACACACACACACCCCACACACATTTATGTATATTGCATATATTCAAAGCGTATTAAAAAGGCCTTCTTATACGCTCTTGATATATTTGTGATGGCCGGCTAGAGATGATGTTGTCTAACCTTTCCGGTGTAGTGTCGGAATGATAGATCAGAATAACGTAATCATCATCGTTGCTGGTGCACCGCAGGCGGCCTAGCGCGTCTCAGTCACCTACAGCTGCATGCAGCCGACACAAACAGACTTACACGCACGTAAAACACCGCGACGCACCCACGCACACGCACACACACACACACGCGCGTATACGCAAGGCAAACGCACTTACAGACACACGTGTGATACATGTTGGTGTGTGTGTGTGTGTGTGTGTGTGTGTGTGTGTGTGCCGTGTGGGTGTGTGGTGTGTGTGTGTGTGTGTGTGTGTGTGTGTGTGTGTGTGTGTGTGTGTGTGTGTGGTTGTGTGTACGTGCGCGCGCGTGTGTGAATGCGTGGATGCGTGCGTGTGTACGTGCGTGTGTGTACGTGCGCGTGCGTGTGTGCGTGCGGTGTGTGTACGTGCGCACGCGTGTGTGAGGGCGTGCATGCGCGCGTACATGTATCTGTAATAACATCAAGAGCTAATAATACCAAGAGGTATTATTAGCTCTTGATAACATGTACTCTGATAGCGACGATGAACGTGAATCAAACCGTGTACTATAATAAATTATAGACTGCTAATCGTGCAAAGTCATCACTGTCCAGGCTCTATTTAGCCCGATCTCAGGCGCGCGTGCAGCTATAAATATATGCACCGTAATTATCCGATGCTATTACCTGCATCCTCGTTACCGTTTCGACTATGTTCTATTTACGCCGATTTTATGGCAAGGGTATTAGTGCGATACCCACGGTGGAGATAACCACTTTGGTAACGCGCCACTGGTAAAACAGTGTGAGGTTAGCCACCTTGTTAGCAGGGTAGGGTTGTTGATAAGCAATGGCAGGTTTAACCAACATAATAAAAACGTCCAAATAAACCAGAAAAACTCAATTTTTAGGATCCGTTGGAAACAAGCTTCTCGG
>NW_014577845.1:112091-114748 GCF_000485595.1 Priapulus caudatus
GTGTGTGTGTGTGTGTGTGTGTGTGTGTGTGTGTGTATCTGTGTGTGTGCGCGTTTATGTTTAATTTGTCTGTGTGCGCGTGTGCGTGTCAAAACTCACCGAGTAATATCAACTTGATTGCCTTATTATATTCCTTATAATAGGCATCAGATTCTTTCAATCCGGTGACATCATTCTCCGACACGGTCGCACCGCACATACTGAATAAGCAAGAAGAATAGCAGATATGTAAATCAAAACAATGAGCAAACTATCATTTAGGTTGTTATCATGAAGCATTGTAATAATTTATCTGTTTAATTTAATGTCATTATTGACACGTAGCTCTAGCCAATCGGCGTTGCGAAATGGCGTTCTAAAAACGTTACCCAGTACCCCGGAAATTCGAGTACCGAAATTTGAGATGTACGCGCGAAAAACACGTACGCGTGGTAACAATATCCAAAGGCAGGACGTGGTTTTTTACTAGGACTGATATATCGATTATTATTATAATTAGTTCCAAACAAATCGATTTTGTTTCCAAGCATTTAGAAATCGATATATCGGGTGACTGATAACATATTTGTGGTTACGGGATGTATAGCATGAATAGACCTGTTGCATAGCCCTGAACAACAATTAGTTGGTGCTAGAGTAAACGATTGAGTGGAGTTGGTTGGTTTGGAACGATTGATTAATCTTTAGTTCGGGTCGTATAATTGTGGCCCTATGTCTGACAGGGAGAGATCACATCTTTCCAGATCTGTTCGGATCTTCTAACAGACGTCACCATAATTAGCATATAAGGCCGCTATACAACGATACGTTACAAACACACATTACAACCGCACGCTAAAAACACACGTTACAATTACACATTACAAGCACACGTTACAACCACGCCTAAAACACACGTTACAATTACACATTACAAGCACACGTTACAAGCGTACGTTATAAAAACAAATAAGCATTATATTGCATATTGAACCACGGTGAGAAGGTATCTCTTTCTCTCGCTCTTGCTCTCGCTAGCTCTTCTTTCCCCCTCACTTTTTCTCACTTCCCACGCCCCTCTCCTCGTGTCTCTCCCACCCACCTCTAATTCGCATTGCTCTATTATTTCGTTCGCGGATCGCTTCTAGGCATCGCTTTCCTGTGTCTGACTCACAGGCCTTGGCCATTACTACGAGCACCCCCCGGAAATGACGCAACCTGAGAGCTATGCAAACTACGGTGGCCGCTAGGCTGCCCGCTCTATGCTCGTGCCTAACATCAGAGCACGTATATGATGCTCTGGTAACATGGATCTAATTGTAGCTATTCTCGCCCATTGTAGGTAACCAGCCATGCATACACGCGGGCGGTATAGAAATACAGGCCAGTTTACCGTTACAGTTTATCAACAGCAATTTGTTTATTATTGCTATTTGTTATAAATATTTCACTATTATTTCGGTAAAATTGTGCATGTATAATTATGTCAATATTGAACCACGAATATTTTATGAAAACTTCCCACCTTTATGAATTTCCTACTTTAAATGAAAAATTGTATTAAACCTACAATAATGTTTCCCTTTAAAACGGAGCGAACTAATAAACAATTTTTGCAGTTAGACTGCGCATGCGCGGGGAACCGCGTTTCGTAGCCAAGTCATAGCAGGGGTTAATAATGACAAATTATTTTATAATTGATTTATTTTATTTTATTTATTAAGATATTTTATAATTATCATTTATTATTATTTATTATTTTGTCATTTTTAACCCGTGGTCATAGTAAACGCCTACCAACTATACAAAGCCCGTAATAATAATAATTTTCGGGTGACCTACTGGGCTAGTGGCCTAGTGGGCTAGTGAACAGATTCACAGTTTTCACTGCCGAGTGCCGCCGCCTGCAAGGCTCTCTTCTTGGCACCGTGACAGTGTGCGAAGGCGGGAATGCAACTGTTTACGTCAGAGAAGCTTGTTTCCAACGGATCCTAAAAATTGAGTTTTTCTGGTTTATTTGGACGTTTTATTATGTTGGTTAAACCTGCCATTGCTTATCAACCCAACCCTACCCTGGCTCAACAAGGTGGCTAACCTCACACTGTTTTACCAGTGGCGCGTTACCAAGTGGTTATCTCCACCGTGGGTATCGCACTATACCCCTTGCCATAAAATCGGCGTAAATAGAACATAGTCGGAAACGGTAACGAGGATGCAGGTAATAGCATCGGATAATTACGGTGCATATATTTATAGCTGCACGCGCGCCTGAGATCGGGCTAAATAGAGCGCTGGACAGTGATGGACTTTGCACGATTAGCAGTCTATAATTTATTATAGTACACGGTTTGATTCACGTTCATCGTCGCTATCAGACGTACATGTTATCAAGAGCTAATAATACCTCTTGGTATTATTAGCTCTTGATGTTATTACAGATACATGTACGCGCGCATGCACGCCCTCACACACGCGTGCGCACGTACACACACGCACGCACACACGCACGCGCACGTACACACACGCACGTACACACGCACGCATCCACGCATTCACACACGCGCGCGCACGTACACACAACCACACACACACACACACACACACACACACACACACACACACACACACACACACACACACACACACACACACACACACACACACACACACACACACAC
>NW_014577845.1:116346-118051 GCF_000485595.1 Priapulus caudatus
ACACACACACACATATATGTATATATATATATATACACTCAGGTGCACACGCACGCATACTCACACGCACACCCGGCTGGCAAGCCCATGCACACCAAGTCCTAATTGTGCGCCCATGGACGCAGTCGTACGGTCGCGGGACACATGCACACACCCACGCACGCACAAATGCACGCACCGGAAGGCACGCACAACCATGCCCGCTAATACGCACGCGCACGAACACAGCCGCACGTATACTAATAAATAAATTATCAACAGCTATATGTGACACCACTATACATTACAACCAGTTTTGAAAAAACAACAACATTTCAGCTAGATAATTTTATACCGAGCCACTTTACACTCGACGATTTCTCTAGAGCATAAATAAACCTTCACTGGTTTCTAGTATCAGAATAGCGAAGGATGGCTGAATGCTGGCTTCCATACACGCGCACGCTGGTCACGTACGCGCACTGTCTAATGGATGTTTGGAAGCAATGCTACTGATTAGGACGCCAGGACACGCTACCACACACAATAAACACGTACTTTATAACACACTTCTTCTTGCGCTACGACATGCACGCAACCACACACAGTAAACACATAAAATTATAAGCGCGATGTAACACACACCTTCTCAGGCTCTATTATATTACATTGAACCACGGCGGAGTGGGAGGTATATTACATTGAACCACGGCGGAGTGGGAGGTATATTACATTGAACCACGGGGGAGTGGGAGGTATATTACATTGAACCACGGCGGTAGATGGATTTACACAAAGCGAGATCTCCAGTTCTCCCAGGTGTGTGTGCACTTCTCTTGTGTGCCTTCAAACCGACAGCAAACGCATTGGCAACCATGGAAACGCGGGTTTATCGATGAAATGCCACTATCACGTGCGTTTGATGACTTTTAATTCAAAATGCTCGATTGTCGCGAATAAAACACATTAACCTTCGTGCCAATTTAATAGTGGTTCCATTAAATATCAAACACATGAGTCAATCAATAACGTTACCGAGTTGGTATTTGTGAACTACCTATTATAACCCGTCTCTGTCACGTCTCTGCATGTACCCGAATTAGTATAATGATTGAAGCTAATATACTGCTACAACGCTACTTAATACAACTACTTACTCACATATAATTACTAAAAAAAAATTATACTTCTTATACACTACGGATAATTGCCTGATTAAGCTTAATTTATGTTTGTTTGTTTTTAATGGCTGCCGTACCATGCGTTGTCGTACTGCGTAAGGCAGCTTCGTGGATGAACACATACACCGATAATATTAAGCCTATTCAGCCAAAACTGAGCGCTAGATTTGGATTTTACACCAAATTCGTTATCACATTATTTGGTTTTGATTTAGAGCAGAAGCAAAACGCCTTTGCCTTGGTCATCCTGTTCGGAAGGTTGAGAGGTAATTACTGTTAGCAGATAAACAGATCCCCCACATACGCACCAGATAAACAGATCACCCACATACGCACCAGATAAATAGATCACCACAGCATATATCTGATACACGGGATTCATGCGCATGTACAAAACGTGTCTAAAAGTAATCCGTAAAAAGCATCTAACCAGTTATTATATATCTCGATATATTGTTAATATTGAATAATAATAAAAATTAAAAATGCTTTTACTGACACACACACACGCACACACACACACACACACACACACACACACACAC
>NW_014577845.1:118076-124943 GCF_000485595.1 Priapulus caudatus
CACAGTAAACACATAAAATTATAAGCGCGATGTAACACACACCTTCTCAGGCTCTACGACACGATATACCACACACAGTAAACACATATTATAAGCGGGAAGTAACACACACCTTACAGGCTCTATGACACGATATACCACACACAGTAAACACATATTATAAGCGGGATATAACACACACCTTCTCATGCTCTACGACACGATATACCACACACAGTAAACACATATTATAAGCGGGATATAACATACACCTTCTCATGCTCTACGACACGATATACCACACACAGTAAACACATATTATAAGCGCGATGTAACACACACCTTCTCATGCTCTACGACACGCTACCACACACAATAAACAATTAATTAATTAATTGGATGCGGATCACCACCAAAATGTAATCAATTGTAAGTTACCTTATTTGTGACCTATCCTGAAAATGTTATTAATTAATTAATTAATTAATTGGATTCGGATCACCTCCAAAATCTCATCAATTCTAAGTTAGCCCATTTCTGACCTATCCTGAAAATTTTATGACAATCCGTCTATAACTTTTTCAGTTAGGCTGTACACAAACAAACCCACAAACCCACAAACCCACAAACCCACAAACCCACAAACGAACAAACACACGGCGGTGAAAACATAACCTCCTACCAACCTCTTGGCGGAGGTAATAACACACAATAAGCGCGCTATAACACACACACACACCTTCCCAGGCATCCCATTTGTCACGTCGACCGGAACTTCCTCCGTCTCATACGATCACAGAATTCGCACGCGAATTACGTGCGCGTACGCGTGCAGAACAACGTCGTTGTCTTCTTCTCGGAGCAGACGTGTGTTTGTGTGTATCTATAAGTCGAGCATGGCTGGCTGGCTGGCTGGCTGGCTGGCTGGCTGGCTGGCGGACTATAGCTAACGTACGTGTCGTGGCGTGTGCGACCGCGACGCGTACACGATCATCATATTTTATGCGCGTCGTACAGCGATTAGCGCGTGTAAAGTCCACAGCTCGCTAGACGGCTCGTGTTTGCTATACCCGCTCACAGACACTTGCTGCCCCTGCGTGCGTGCGTGCGTGCGTGCGTGCACGTGCGCGCGTGCCTTGCGATAAACAAAGGTTTCACCCCATGCAAAATGTAGATATTATAAGTGCATGGGCACACACGCATAACCACACACCACACACACACACACACACACACACACCACACACACACAACACACACACACCCACCACACACACGCACACACGCACACACGCACACACCGCACACACGTACACACGCATCACACACGCACGCACACGCACACGCACACGCACACGCACACGCACAACGCCACACGGCCACACGCACACGCATACGCACACGCCACACACACACCACACACACACGCACGCACGCACGTAACACACTCATAACACACACAGCACACACACACACACACACACACACACACCACACACACACACACACACACAACCACACATGCACACAACACATTCTCGTCTCTCTCTCTCTCTCTTTCTCTCTCTCTCTCTATATCACTATATATATACTATGATATATATATAGAATTATATATCATTATCATCCTATAATTATCTTACTCCTCGATATTATATCATCACGCGCGCCTCCGCAGCGTGCATTGCCACTATATAATATTCATACATTTTGCATGGCGTGAAACCTTCTGTTATCGCAGAGGCACGCCGCACGTGCACGCACGCACGCACGCACGACACGCAGGGCAGCAATGTCGTTGTGAGCAGGGTATAGCAAACCACGAGCCGTCTAGCGAGCTGTGGGGACTTTACACGCGCTAAATCGCCCTGTTGACGAGCGCCGCATAAAATCATGCTATGATCGGCTACGCGTCGCGGTCGCACCACCCACGTACACGCTACGTTTAGCTATAGGTCCGCCAGGCCAGCCCAGCCAGCCAGCAAAGCCAGCCAGCCAGCCGATGGCTCGACTTATAGATACTCACACAAATCACCACTTCTGCTCCGAGAGAAGACAGACGACGTTGTTCTGCACGGCGTTACGCGCACGTAATTCTGCGTGCGAATTCTGTGATGCGTATGAGACGGAGTGAAGTTCGCGTCGACGTGGACAAATTGGGGATGCCTGGGAAGGTTGTGTGTTGTTATAGCGCGCTTAATGTGTGGGTTATACCTCCGCCAAGAGGTTGTGTAGGAGTTATGTTTCACCGCCCGTGTGTTTGTTCGTTTGTGGGTTTGTGGGTTTTTGGGTTTGTGGGTTTGTGGTTTGTTTTCGGTGGTGACAGCCTTAACTGAAAAAGTTATGACGGATTCTCATAAAATCTTTAGATAGGTCTAGAAATGGGCTACTTAGATTGATGAACTTTTGAGGTGATCCGAATCTCAATTAATTAACTTAAATTAATAATAACATTTTTAGGATAGGTGCACAAATTCAAGGTTAAGCTTACAATTGGGCATTACATTTTCGGATGGTGCATCCGCATCCCAATAATTAATTATGTTATTGTGTTCGGTAGTCCGTGTTCGTAGAGCATGAGAAGGTGGTGTTACGATCGCGCTCTATAATAGTGTTTACGGCATGTGGGTTACTATCGTGTCGTAGAGCAATGAGAAGCGTAGAATAATATTATCCCGCTTATAAATATGTGTTACTGTGGTCGGTATTCAGCGTTCGTAGAGCATTAGAGATAAGGTGTATGTTATATCGCCTGACTAATCATGTGTTTACTGTGGGTTGTATATTAAGCTTTCGTAGAGCAGCAGAAAGGTGGTATGTTATATCCCGTTATAATATGTGTTTACTGTGTGTCGTATATTCGTGTCAGTAGAGCCTGTAAGGTGTGTGTTATATCCCGCTTTATAATATATGTGTTTATCTTGCTGTAGGTATATCGTGTCATAGAGCCTGTAAGGTGTGTGTTTACTTCCCGTTATAATATGTGTTTATTTGTGTGGTATATCGTGTCGTAGAGGCATTGAGAACGTGTATGTTAAATATCCGCCTTCATAAATATGTGTGTACTGTGTAGTGGTATTATTCGTGTCATTACGAGCCTGTTAAGGGTGTGTTTACTTCCCCTTATAATCATGTGTTTACTGTGTGGGGTATATTCGTCTCATAGAGCACTGAGAAGGTGTGTGTTATATCACCGTTATAAATATGTGTTTACTGTGTGTGCGTATTAATCGTGTCATAGAGCCTGAGAGCGTGTGTGTTAATATCCCGCTTATAATATGGTGTACTGCTGTGTGCTAGTATCGTGTCGTAGAGCCTGAGAAGGTGTGTGTTATCATCGCGCTGTATTAATTTTATGTGCTTTTATGTGTGTTGGTTGCGTGCATGTCGTAGCGCAAGAAGAAGTGTGTTTATAAAAGTACGTGATTTATTGTGTGTGGTAGCGTGTCCTGGCGTCCTAATCAGTAGCATTGCTTCAAACATCCTTAGACAGTGCGCGTGTACAGTGACAGCGCTGCGCGTGTATGTGAGCAGCATTCAAGCCATCCTCTCGCCCTATTCTTGATACTTAGAAAACCAGTGAAGGTTTATTTATGCTCTAGAGCAAATCGTCGAGTGTAAGTGGCTCGGTATAAAATTATCTAGCTGAAAATGTTGTTGTTTTTTCAAAACTAGTTGTAATGTATAGTCGGTGTCACATATAGCTGCTGACTAAGTTTATTTTTATTAGGTAATACGTGCGGCTGTTGTCCTGTGCGGTGGTATTAGCGCGGCATGGTTGTGTCGTGACCCTTTCCGGTGCGTGCATTTGTGCCGTGCCGTGGGTCCGTCTGCTATGGTCCGCGACCGTACGACTGCGTCCAATGGCGACAATTAGGACTCTGGTGTGCATTTGGCTTGTCAGCGGAGTGTGCGTGATGAGTATGCGTGCGTGGTGCCACCTGAGTGTATATATATAATATATTATATATAATAATATATATATATTACATATATGTGTGTGTGTTTGGGTCGTGTGGTGTGGTGTGTGTGTGTGTGTGTGTGTGTGTGGTGTGCTGTGTGTGTGTTGGGGTGTGTGTGGTGTGTGGGGTGTGTGTGTGTGTGTGTGTGTGTGTGGTGTGTGTGTGTGTGTGTGTGTGTGTGTGTGTGCACGTGTGTGTGTGTGTGTGTGTGCGTGTGTGTCGTGTCAGCTAAAAGATTTTTAATTTTTATTATTATTCAATATTAAGCAATATATCGAATCATTAAATAACTGGTTAGATGCTTTTTACGGATTACTTTTAGACCACGTTGTCTGTAACAGCGCCATGAAATACCCTCCTTATCTCGTCTTAATCGTGTATCAATTATCTAGCTGTGGATGGGTTTTTTCTTCTTTTTTTCTCTTTTTTCATCTATTTACTCTGGTGCGGTATTGTTGTGGATTGAAATCTGTTTTCGGGGGTGCGTAGTGGCGGGATCTGTTTACTGCTGCTAACAGTAATTACCTCTCAACCTTCGACAGCGGATGACCAGAGCAAAGGCGTTTTGCTTCTGCTCTAAATCAAAAACAAAATAATGTCGAGGCGAGTAACGAATTTTGTGTAATCAACATCTAGCGCTCAGTCTTTGGCCTGAATAGCTTAATATTATCGGTGTATGTGAGTTCATCACGAAGCTGCCTTACGCAGTACGACAAACGGTCATGGTACTGGCAGCCATTAAAAACAAACAAACATAAATTAGCTTAATCAGGCATAATTATCGTAGTGTATAAGAGTATTAAATTTTTTTAGTTAATTATATGTGAGTAAGTAGTTTATTAAGTACGTTGTAGCAGTATATTAGCCCTTCAATCAAGATATACTAATTCGGCGTACATGCAGAGAACGTGACAGAGACGGGGTTATAATAGCCGTACGTTCACAGAATACAACTCGGCTTAACCTTATGATGGACTCATAGTGTTTGATATTTTATGGAACCACTATAAATTGCGCACGAAGTTAATGTGTTTTATTCGGCGACACAATCTACGCATTTGAATTACAAGTCATCAACGCACGTTGATAGTGGCATTTCATCCGATAACCCGCGTTTGCCATGGTTAGCCAACTGCGTTTTGCTTATGCGGTTTTGAAGGCACACAACGAGAGTGCAACACACCCTGGAGAACTGTTCGAAGATCTCGCTTTGTGATACAATCCAGTCTTACCGCCAGTGTTCAATGTAAACCTACCGGCTCCACACCCCGTCGTTAATGATAATATACCTCGCACTCCCCGTGCGTTCATAGTAATATACCTCCCATCCACCGTGGTTCAAGTTAATTAGCCCTCCCACTCTCCCCCATGGTTTAAATGTAATTATACCTTCTCCACTCCCCCGTGGTTCAGATGTAATATATACCTGCGCTCCCCGTCGGTTTAATGAATATACCTCCCAGCTCCGCCGTGGTTCCATGTAATTATAACTTCCCACTCCGCCGTGGTTCAATGTAATATCCTCCCACTCCGCGGGTTCAACTGCAATATACCTCCCAGCGTCCGCCGTGGTTCAGTCTGTAAATGTAACCTTCTGAACTTTTTGCTTCAAGTATGCAATATACATGCTTATTTGTTTGTATAACGTTTACGCTTTGTAAGTGTGCTGATGTAATGTGTAATGTGTAACGTGGTGTTTTAGGCGTGCGTTGTAGATGTGTGCTTGCTTAATGTTGTTGTATTGTAACTTGTGTTTTCAGGCGTGGTTTGTAACGTGTGCTTGTAATGTGTAATGGTAACTCTGTGTTTTGTAGCGCTGCGCGTTGTAATGTGTGTTTGCTAACGTATCGTTGCTATAGCGGCTTTATTAGCTACATAGGTGACGATCTGTTAGAAGAGTCCGAACAGATCTGCGAAAGATGTGATCTCTCCCTGTCAGACAGTGCGGCCACAATCTATACGACTCGAACTTAAAGATTTAGAGTCCAATCGTTTCAAAACCAACCAACCCCACTACAATCCGTTTTACTCTAGCCCAACTTAATTGTGTCTCATAGCTATGCAATCAGGGCTATTCATGCTTATAGCATCCGTAAGAACAATTATGTTCATCAGTCACCCGGATATATCCGATTCTCTATGCTGTTTGGCAAACAAAATCGATTCTGTTTGAACTAATTATAGATAATATCGGATATATCAGGTCCTAGTAAGGATAACCAAGGCCTTGCCTTTCGATAATTGTTACCACTGCGTACCGTGTTTTTCGCGCCGATACAGTCTCAAATTCGCGTACCGAGATTTCCGGGGTACTGCCCTCGGTAACGTTTTAGAACGCCATTCCAACGCCTCGAGTGTTCTAGACTATCGTGTCAATAATGACCATTTAAATTAAAAACGGATAATTATACACGATGCTTCATGTATACTCTCCTAATGATAGTTTGCTCATTGTTTTGATTCCTACATACTCTGCCCACTCTCTGCCCTTCTTGCTCTCATTCTCAGTCATGTTGCGCTGCGGACCGTGTCGGAGAATGATGTCACCCGGATTGAAAGAATCTGGATGCCTATTATTAAGGAATATAATAAGGCATTTGATATTTAGCTCGGGTTGAGCGTTTTGACACGCACACGCCGCACACAGACAAATTAAACATAAACTCCACCACACACACAGATGACCATCACAACACACACACACCACCACCACACACACACACCACAACTACATTCACACACACACACACGACACACACACCACACACACACAGCACACACACACACACACAGTTTATGTATATTGCATATTATTCAAGAGCGCTAATAAAAAGGCCTTCTTAATACCCTCTCTGAATATATTTGTGTGATGGGCCGGCCTAGAGATGTTTGTCTAAACCTTTCCGGGTGTAGTGTCGGAATTGCA
>NW_014577845.1:124968-128593 GCF_000485595.1 Priapulus caudatus
GTGCGTGTAAATGTCTGTGTGTGTGTGTGTGCGTGCGTGCGTGTGTGCATGTGTGTGTGTGTGTGTGTGTGTGTGTGTGTGCGTGTGTGTGTTGTGTTGCGCGCGCTTGTTTGTGCATAGATTGATAGATTAACCGACAGATAGATATGTATAGGTATAGATATATCTGTCCTACGGCCACATCATCAGTGTCGGCAAAGCTTTTAACGTTTTTACGACAATCTCTACTCGTATCTGTAAATGTGTCGCCTTTAATTCACACCTCCCGCTGTACGGAATCGACGAAAGTGCTGCCTTGTGGGACCTTTCCCCCATGCCAATTAAGTGCGCGCGCGTCCGCGAGGGGGCGTCGTAGCGTGGGACACAGCGGGGCACTTTTAGTTAAAAGCATTTCTTACATTGATTCTCGTTCCGGTTACGCATAGCGACGCTGTGCTGGTACTTTCCCCCGGCCCTATAGCTTGGCAGCGAGTGGCTATGAAGAGTTATTAGTACTGATATCGGACCTGGTGGTAGCATGGAGGATCAAGCGACTGCGTTATTGCGCGACGTGCGTACCCGTGTTTAGCTGGAGGCGCTTCTGGTTGTGCGCATGCGCATTTACCAGCGTTTCATGTCAAAGATCGATTTCAATCATCGGCTATTTCTGTAATCCACGCTGTCATTTCGGCTAAAATTTCACACGGAGCCGACATGCAGACTTCGTTAATCATGTGTCGGCAGCCACACAATATCGTTAAACTGTTCCCAGCAGGTGGCACAAAGTCACGCTCCTCCTTAACCCTCCCCTCTGAGCTTCCTCCTTCTCCTTCTCCTTATCCTCTGTTTCTTTCCCTTTTTTTCGCAGCTTCCTCTTTCTTCTCCTTCTCCTTATTCTCCCTATCCTTCTCCTTCTTTTCTCATCTTCCTCTGCCTTCTCCTTGATTTTATGCTACAGTATCCAACTCTTCTGTCATCATCGCGCATTACAATAATTAATAACAGCAAATGAATCTCGCTATTAAATATTCATGCGATTAATTATTCAGACTATATTCTTAAAAAACTATAAATATCCACATTTTTTATTTTTCTATCTATCCAATCGCTTCTTGAACACGAGCCAACGTCTATACTGTTTCGTTTCGTTGTCCTAACCAGCGTTCATGAATGCGAACGCCTGCAGAACTCGACACGCAAACGTACGACGCATGCGCGAGTGGATTTCTGGCAGCAACACTATAGTACGGCGTCGTGACTTTCTGCCAAATCGCTGTTAAATACGAAAGCACTATTACGTCATCGTTCGTCATCGCCAGCTCTCGCTATCGCCACTGCAAGAGATCGCCCTGGCGAGACCAGCGGCCTCTACCGGCAGTGAACTGACTCGACGAGTTACAACACGTTCTTCGATAGAACCTCGTTTAGGACATGTCTAGCTATTATACTATAGTATATTATGTATATAATGTCTAGCTATATTTGCCGCGGATCGACCAGCTCGAGAAGCAGAGACGAAGACGAACATATACTAGTTACGGATCGTGATGACGATCTGACGATCCGACTACTGACTCGTGGCAGTGTTGCAGCGATCGGGTTGATCATCTCCGCGCACGAGCGTGGCGAACCTCAGCAGATTTGCCTAGACATGGACCTTGGTATGAGGACAAGTACCACCCGAAAAATCCACCCCCTGAACAAATACACCCGAGCAAATGCCTTATTCCTCCTCTCCCCCTTCTTCTTCCTCTTCTTCTTTGTCTTCTTTTCTGCTTCATTTTCTTCTCCATCTCCTTCTTCTTGTCTGCTTCTTTTCCTTCATCATCTTCTTCTTTGTCGCCTTCTTTGCTTTCTTCGTCTTCTTTCTTAACTTGGAGGGTTTCTCCAAGTTAACATTTGCAAACCCCCGTGCAAATAACTAAAAAACTTAACATTCAAGCCTAAAGTGCTCTCAAACCTAAGCCTAAAGTCGATGACTTGAGATTTTTGTATAAGAAGTCAGACAATTTTTTCTCACACAGAAGAAGCATTTAGACACACACACACACACACACACACACACACACACACACACACACACACACGCGCGCGCGCACGCACGCACTCACTCACGCACGCGCGCGCGGTGACCTCATGACTTTAAACGTCTGATCATCATGGTGTCGCGCAGAGCGAACCATTAATACTAATGGACGATTCGTCGTGTTATATTTTTTACCCGCCAAAGAGCATCTCACAGAAAACGAGGACTCGCCCAGTGGGGCACAGTCTGGCTGCGCGCATCAATGGTTAGTAGACGTGATCAGTAGCAACACTAAGTCGGTATATATGAACATACGAGACGAAGCTGTGCTGATAGTTTATAGGTTTCTGCAGCAGCAGCATCATCATCATCATCATCAGCAGCAGCAGCATCATCATCAGCATCATCATCATCATCATCATCATCATCATCATCATCATCATCAGCAGCAGCAGCAGCAGCATCATCATCATCATCATCATCATCATCAGCAGCAGCAGCAGCAGCATCATCATCATCATCATCATCATCATCATCAGCAGCAGCAGCATCATCATCATCATCATCAGCAGCAGCAGCAGCAGCAGCAGCAGCATTGTGCAAGGTGGCATTACATTACGAGACTTGAAATCTGCCAGGTTTAAGCCGAGAATGCCTCGATAAAAATCCCTATGTATCCAAGTTATCACGGGGGTGTTGCTGGAGAAAGAACGACGAGAGTGGAAGGGTTCAATGCGTTTACGCCCGAATAACTTTTACGTCGATAACAGCATGATTACGTCATCCTAATGGCAACCACAAAGCCTCCTAAATAAAAGCCGTCACGTCACTGTCGGATGTCCGCAAAAAGATTTGCAAAAGTAATACCGAAGAATTCTATACGCGCTAGAATTTTATAGCGAGAGAAATTCCAGGTGACTATTTCGCAGGAAACGCTATTTCCGCACAAACGTCGATTTCTAGCCAAGTATGCTCTTAAATCTTTCGGCTGGAGAAGACGGAGGATGCTAAGTGATTTGAAGTCGTGGAGAGCGCAAACATTAATTATCAGTAATATATTCATCCCGTGGTAATACCATAACGAACAGATTATTTATTGGAATGGGCTCCTGGGCACGATATAATGATGCAAAATAAATAAATATCAGAAGACGGCGAAGAAATAGGAGGAGGAGGAGGAGGAGGAGGAGGAGGAGGAGGAGGGGAAGAGGAGAAGGATGAGAAGGAGGAAAAGGAGGAGGAGGAGGAAGAGGAGACAGAGAATGAGAAGGGGAAGAAGAGCATACATCAAACATAGTTCAATATGACCAAAGCAGTTAGATGAACCACTAGAAGCATCTCCGTTTCATCATCATCATTATCATCATCATTATCATATTATTATTATTATTATTATTATTATTACTGTTGTTGTTGTTGTTGTTGTTGTTGTTGTTGTTGTTGTTGTTATTATTAATGTTATTATACTTGTCATTGTCATTGTCGTTATCGTTATCATTGTCGCAGTCGTAATCGTATTAATGTTTATAACCATAATCACTATCATTATCATTATCATTATCATCATCATTATCATTAGCATTATCATTATCATTATCATTATCATTATCATTATCATTA
>NW_014577845.1:129793-131326 GCF_000485595.1 Priapulus caudatus
AAAGAGCGAGAGAGAGAACGATAGGGAGAAACGGGAGGGTCTCATACAGAGAGAGAGAGAGAGAGAGAGAGAGAGAGAGAGAGAGAGAGAGAGAGGGATAAGAGAAGAGAGAAGGGGAGATAAAGAGAAAGAGCGAGAGAGAGAGAGAGTGATACCTTAGGCGTAGTAACAATTATCGTAACATATAACACCGTACAGCCATCTATCGGGAGAAACGGGGTAAATTATTTACAAGTGCAATTGTCGATAACGTTGCAGTAAATATTGGCGAAATATATCAGTAACATTTCTCTCTCTCCCTCTCCCCCTCTCTCGTTACTTATTTTTTTCTTTTCTTCATTTAAATTCATAATTTCGGCAAAATATTCTTCTTCTTGGGAGATATTACGCATGCGCGAGCACCGTTTCAGACGTGCAGTACGGCCGAAATAAAAGTAGGTAATATAGCTTGGCTGTGGGAGAGACGGGTAGGAGACTGAAGGAAGGAGGCAGGGAAGACAGCCGAAGGGCGGTGAAAGAAGAAGGAGGCTGAGCGTGCGACAAGGGAGACAAGGGGGAGGGTGAGCGGGGATGAAGTAGTAGTTTTGCATCCTACTGGCTAGGGCGCTCTCCTAATTATAAACACACGTCTACTGATAAGAATTTATTACAGAAACCTATGCTGAGATAACCCCTGACCATATTAAATGCATTTTCAGCACAAAATATAACTCCTCTCATGAGATATTGCGCATGGGCTAAAACAGTAACGTAGCCAGATTGTGTATTGACTGCTATATGCAGCCGGGACATTACATGCAATGTCTGCTTCCATTTTTATAAGTGAGGTCTACTGATGGATTATTATCATAGAAATCTATGCTGGGATAAGCAGTCTTCATTTTAAATTTATAATTTTGGCAAAATATTCTTCTTCTTGGGAGGTATTGGGCATGCGCGAGCACTGTTTCAAACGTGCAGTACGGCCTAAATAAAAGTACGTAATATAGCTTGCTGCGGGAGAGAGGGGTGGGAGACTGAGGGAAGGTGGCAGGAAAGACAGCCAAAGGGCGGTGAAAGAAGAAGGGGGCTCAGCGTGCGACAAGGGAGACAAGGGGAAGGGCGGGCGGTGATCAAGTAGTAGTTTTGCACCCTACTGGCTAGGGCGCTCTCCTAATTATAAACACAGGTCTACTGATAAGAATTTATTACAGAAACCTATGCTGAGATACCCCCTGACCATATTAAATGCATTTTTAGCACAAAATATAACTCCTCTCGTGAGATATTGCGCATGTGCTAAAACAGTAACGTAGCCATATTGTGTACTGACTGGTTTATGCAGCGGAGACATTACATGCAATGTCTGCTTCCATTTTTATAAGTGAGGTCTACTGATGGATTATTATCATAGAAATCTATGCTGGGATAAACCCTCTTCATTTTAAATTAATAATTTGGGCAAAATATTCTTCTTCTTGGGAGATATTGCGCATGCGCGAGCACCGTAACGTAGCCAGATTGTGCACTTACTGGTTTATGCAGCGGATCGAG
>NW_014577845.1:131341-132627 GCF_000485595.1 Priapulus caudatus
CGACCAGGCAGACAAGGGGAAGGGCTGGCGGGTATGAAGTAGTAGTTTTGCATCCTACTTGCTAGGGCGCTCTCCTAATTATAAACACAGGTCTACTGATAAGAATTTATTACAGAAACCTATGCTGAGATACCCCCTGACCATATTAAATGCATTTTCAGCACAAAATATAACTCCTCTGTTGAGATATTGCGCATGCGCTAAAACAGTAACGTAGCCAGATTGTGTACTGACTGCTATATGCAGCCGGGACATTACATGCAATGTCTGCTTCCATTTTCATAAGTGAGGTCTACTGATGAATTATTATCATAGAAATCTATGCTGGGATAAGCCCTCTTCATTTTAAATTAATAATTTGGGCAAAATATTCTTCTTCTTGGGAGATATTGCGCATGCGCGAGCACCGTTTTAGATGTGCAGTACGGCCTAAATAAAAGTACGTAATATAGCTTGTTGGAGGAGAGAGGGGTGGGAGACTGAGGGAAGGTGGCAGGAAAGACAGCCAAAGGGCGGTGAAAGAAGGAGGCTGAGCGTGCGACAAGGGACACAAGGGGACGGGCAGGCGGGGATTAAGTAGTAGTTTTGCACCCTACTGGCTAGGGCGTTCTCCTAATTATAAACACAGGTCTACTGATAAGAATTTATTACAGAAACCTATGCTGAGATAGCCCCTGACCATATTAAATGCATTTTCAACACAAAATACAACTGCCATGTCGAGATATTGCGCATGCGCTAAAACAGTAACGTAGCCAGATTGTGTATTGACTGCTATATGAAGCCGGGACCTTACATGCAATGTCTGCTTCCATTTTCATAAGTGAGGTCTACTGATGGATTGTTATCATAGAAATCTATGCTGCGATAAGCCCTCTTCATTTTAAATTTATAATTTTGGCAAAATATTCTTCTTCTTGGGAGGTATTGCGCATGCGCGAGCACCGTTTCAGACGTGCAGTACGGCCTAAATAAAAGTACGTAATATAGCTTGCTGCGAGAGAGAGGGGTGGGAGACTGAGGGAAGGTGACAGGGAAGACAGCCGAGGGGCGGTGAAAGAGGAAAGAAGGTGAGCGTGCGACAAGGGAGACAAGAGGAAGGGCGGGCGGTGATCAAGTAGTAGTTTTGCACCCTACTGGCTAGGGCGCTCTCCTAATTATACACACAGGTGTACTGATAAAAATTTATTACACAAACCTATGCTGAGATACCCCCTGACCATATTAAATGCATTTTCAGCACAAAATATAACTCCTCAGGTGAGATATTGCGCATGCGCGAGCAC